>NW_022203985.1:0-21959 GCF_009176525.2 Contarinia nasturtii | reverse complement strand
TATGTTTGTTGAAAAACACCCCGTGTACCCTATTCGAGGAATGCTCCGAAAATCGAAAATTTTCGAAAAAAAATTTGATTTTGAAGAAAAAAATTGGTTCGTTACGAATTTTCCCAGACACCAAAATATCACAAAATTGGTCCCCAACAAACATTGATACATGATGAACAATGTGGCGCCAATGGGATATCCTTGACCCGTCCCAGAGGTAATTTCGATTGGGTCAGATTTGATATCTGCTATCTTTACAATTTGTCTGCGTCCAGACAAGTAAGATTCGATCCATTTTAACAACTGCTCATTCAATCCCATGATGTCTAGCTTTTGGCTTACACTCTCCAGCAAGTCACTTTCGAGTATCTTATTGAAACCTATACCATTTTTTTGTGCATAATTTGTGCGAATTTGTGCATGCACTTTAAGAATTTGTGCATAAATGGCTGATAAGTTATTCAGCTTTATATTTTGTGGTGAATTTCGGTTTTAGATGCAATTAATCATTTTCATCACGGCCAAAAAATCGGAAAAAATGTTGTGCCATTTTTTTGTGCATAATTTGTGCATAATAAATCCACATCGCACCGAATTTGTGCATGCAGGGGTAGTTCAGTAGTCGACTTGAGCAATATTCTCCAAAATCACTCAATGCTCATGAGCGAAATTCAAAACGGATTAAATTTCTTGAAATTTCACAGTGGTAATATTTTGTGCATAATTTGTCGATTATGCATAATTACGACATAATAACGATATCATACAGGCATGGATATCATACAGGCATGGCTTCCATATAAAAATCCAATTTTTTTGAAATTTTTGTATGACAATTGTGTCGAAACTTTTGTATTGCAAAACTAATATCATATTCGGTTTTCTCGTACCAAAAAACCCCTCAATACATATTTTTGAGTGTTTAAGAATACATTAAATATCACTTTTGGAATTTTTCCCATTGATGGCCATGGGCATCACACCAAACATGACACTTTACTCTATGAACCAAAGTCACTCAAAATCTAATGGTTTCTATTCCTCGACACTCCCAATCATCCTGTGAAGTCAGATTTTGAATTAATTTTCTGGTTTGAAAGTTATCGTGCTAACAAATTTTTGCGTACAGCGTACAGGGTACCACGCACATACATTCGGACATCGAAAAAACGCTAGATTCGTGTTTCCTGGCTCCTAAAACACCCAGAAAACATGAGGTTGTTAATTTTTCGACCGATTCCAATACACACCTAGTGTGCGGAAAAGTAAAATTGAATTTTTCCCATGGGTGCCCATGGGCATCACACCAGACATGACACTTCACTGTATCAACCAAAGTCGCTCAAAATCTAATGGTTTCTATTTCTCGGTACCCCCAATCATCCTGTGAAGTCAGATTTTGAATTACTTTCCTGGTTTGAAAGTTATCGTTATTTTGCGTACAGGGTACAGGATACAGGGTACAGGGTACCACGCACATACATTCGGACATCAAAAAAACGCTAGATTCGTGTTCCCTGGCCCCAAAAACAGCCAGAAAACACATTTTTGATGGGTATTAATTTTTCGACAGATTCCAATATTTCGTACCTCCCGAACAATATTTTGGATTTTCCGCTCAAAAACGAAATTTTGTATGGAAAGTACCCTTAATATGCATTATGGGTACCCAATAAATATTACCTAAGATTTGATGTCAATCAGAGTTTGCGAAATGTCTGAATCTATATTTTCAATAGAATTTTATAAATAAATTTATTAAATATATTTGTATGTATAGGTGAGCCGAATGCGAACGAAGTGTGTGGACAGCGGCGACGAATTATATGTGAAAGAGGCGCACACAGTGAAGTGATCGTTATTTCTCATATTCGCTGCATGAAATCCGACAGAAGCATAGCCGCTTGTTTTTGTGAGAGTAGAAAGAACGAATATGAGAATGAATGAGTTGCGATAGCGTATTGTGTGCCATCTGTATTGCCGTTTCTTCACTCTCATATTCCCTATTTCTGCTCACGCATATGTAAACCGCTATGATTCAGCCGAATTCTACTGCGTATAAAAGAAATAGCGAGTACGTCACTGTGCGTTCTCGGTTCTCATACAATTCGTAGCCGCTGTCCACACATTTCGTTCGCATACGGCTCACCCATACATATAAACACATATTTTGAGAATAAATAATGAATTCACAAATTTCGCAAACACTGATGTCAATCGTACGTATCGTATTGTATGTATGTCGTCATTATATGTTGCCATGCAATGAGAAATTACATGTAAGGGTGAGCGAGATAGCATTGGATAACGTTATGAGTGACAGAAATAGCACCTATATACAGATATTTAACAAAATTATACCTTGTGCAGCTTCGCGATTGTCTGGTTGGGCTTGACCATAACCTCCTGTATAACTCCAATCACCAGTATTACGTTGAGATGTTGGTCCTATTCAATTTAAAACAAATATGTTTGCATGCAAAATCAAATTTAACAGTTTTGATCTTACCGATTTTTGCGCCCGACCCAGACCAAAACCATCCATTTTCATTTGGAGGTTGTAAGTCAGATCGATCACATCCACCGAAATTACATTTGCGTCCACTCGTCCATATATAACGAACATTGCCGCGTGCTAGTCTTTGTTTGATGAATTCATTTTCCTGTGATAATAAACAAATAAGCAAATAATAACACAAATATCTTCAAAATCATCAAGAAAACTCACTTGTGGTGTTTCTAATGAAACCGCATCCATACAATGACTAAAATAAATTTGAATTACTTTTATACACGAAAAAGAAAGAATTTTACAAAAAGCTTACCGACGGCAAATATTCCTAGCGTCAAGCCAATCAACTTCCAAATTACGCGTTGGTCCATGTTCCCAACTGAAAAAGTACGAATGAGCTACACCGCGAGCATCTCGATATGTGGAATGACGAACACCTAATAAAAAAAAATGTAACGTTTTTTATCCATTTTTACGTTGAACCTATTTTAATGTAAAATAGAAAGTAGATCATCACGGGGGACGGCAGTTTCCCAAGTGACGCAATACGAATTATGAAATATGTATATTTTGCGTCACTCTATATATACGTTAAAGAAATGAAATCGATGACGCTGACTTTTGGAAAGGGGTTTTTGCATATTTTAGTAGTGCTTTATTAATTAAGAATCCGCAAAAAAAAATTAAAAAATTTCAAAATTTGGCCGCCAGGTGGCATTTTAAAAAAATCGCTGAAAATTCATTTTTCTCGATTTTTGACCACCGAAATGATTTTTTCGAAAAATTTTTTGGTTTTATTCGGAATCTAGGGACCGCGTAGATAATGTTAAAAAAATATCATCACGATCGTTTGAAAAGTGGCCGAGATATGGAAAGGTAAAAGACTCACCGATCCGAAGTCAGAATGGAAAAATGTTCAAAAATGTCCGCCAGGTGGCAACGCAATAATAACATTTTGTACATATTTGAGTGAACGCGTCACTGAAAATTTATATCAGAACATTTTCAGAGTTATAGTATTGCGTCACACTGGGAATTTCGAAAGAAGTGTTTTTTACTTATTGGCATATATTTCCAATAAAGAATGAAAATTTCATTTTTTGTAGTAAAAGTTTTAATTTTGTGTTCTAATTCTATTGATTTCTCACAGAAAAATGTGTGTGCAATATTTTTTTTCTGATTTGATTTTATTTTGTGCAACATTTAATTTTCATTTGTCTGATATTTCGTCATCAATTCTTACGTGTTTGATTTGTTTTTCTCAATCCAAAATGCAGTTTTATGATGACCAAAATGGCATTGTTAGCGTTATTATTAGTTTTATACAAAATTAGGGCAACTAATTTAGTCTGCTAAAATTTTGATGAAGTTTTGCTTGAGAAACCCGATTTCCGCGATATGGTCGAACAGTACTGTGGTCCATCCAGATTGAACCGGTGGGTGCACGCGATACACCGATGGAAAGTTATTTAAGCGTAGAATAAGATGTGTCCGTAAGAATAAATATGGCAATACAAAAACGGAATCTGAAGAACGTTACATAATTTTTTTTTTACATAGTACAGATCCATACAAAAAAAATAAAAAGGAACTTACATCCGTAAGTCTTACTTTTCCGCACTGTTTCCAAATTTTTCCCTTTACCGAACTGGTAGTGCAGTACTAATTCAATAACTACCGAATTTTATTGTTTAGACAATTTTGATTTTTGGCCAATATGACCACCTGAACTTGAAAGATTTAAGTCGCAATTGGAGCCATTCGATAGCTTACTTTAAGACCTTTCCAACGAATATGCATATGCCTGGGTATGCGATTGTTTGAAAAAATAGCTATTTTTGGCCATTTTTGCACTATCGAAGGCCATATCTTGAAAACAAGAATTGGCGGCCATATCGAGAAGTGCCTGATGACTATAATCACATCAACTTTTAAATCATACTTATTGATTTTTTCTTCTTCCATTAATGACGTCGAATATGACTGAAACTACAAACAAATCCTGTCCCAAAATAGAAAGAAATTATACTTATATAATTTTGACAATTAAAATATTTGTTACAGCATTAAAATCTCAAACCAATTTCAAGCGGTTACCAACCAAAACAATAATACAAAATATGCTTCAGACATATCATTTTCATTATGAAATTGAACATTTTTTACACACGAACCGATATTGTAGAGCGAATTGTGAACAATGTAATGAACATTTCTTAGTTTCATTTTATCATAGATCGAATGTTATTTTCAGAAGCGTGAATTCACATGGAAATAACATTATAACTTACGATTTGCACAACTTCTTGGATCGGGTAATGCTAATCTTCGTTGTGCCAATGCAATCGTGGCGCCGATTGTAAGAAGTGTCAACGTGCGAAGCACCGACATTCTACAAAGAGAAAACAGCAAGAAACAAAATTAATAAAACTTAAATTTTCATTCCAAGAGAGAAAATCTGCTAGATGCGAAATTACGTCAGGTATTTGCTTTGAGTTTCACTTAAAAAAACGACGATTTCACTTGATCGAGTTTACGCTTACTGAATGATTACTTTTTCTACTGATCTACTCGAAACTCCAATTGAACGCATTGCTCTATATTAATTTCATATACAGTCGCTGATTCAACCACACATACACACACGCGGAGAGACACATAGTTCAATTATATCCACACCTATTTCCGTATTCATTGTATGATAAACAAATTTACATTCAATTGATGAATCAGTCAAGTGCATAAACGTATCATCGTACTGAATTGTTGGCAACAGCCGTAATTACATGTTTCTTTTCTTCTATTACCGTAGCGTTCGGTTAACTTTCTTTTCAATTTGATCTTTATGAGCATTCGTTGATTATTTTTAAAATCATGTGAATCTAATCGATCGCTTATTGTATTTTTTTTTTGTTGTGAAACACAATGAATTTTACTTTTTATGTGAGTAAATTAGTATTTTTCAAAAATAAAATTTTTCTCACAGAATATGTTGTAAAATACATGATCTAATTCAATTAGTCAGCCATTCACCATTCTGCATACAAAATGAATAGTTTTTTCATTCAATTTAACCGCACAATCGTGAACCACCATTAGTTCGATCATTGTTATATTAAGTCTGCGTGGTCTGCATAAAATAATATGCAATTTGGCAAATTTTCGGTAGCATTGATTTTCGTCTTTTTCTTCTTGAAACAAATGAAACTTGTTTGTTGTTTGTTGAAATTTAAATATATAATAAATTCATTGTACATTTTTGTTCAATAATTTCACAAATGATCACATTTTTTATAGTGAAGTCCGAGTTTCATTTCAATTGACATTAAACATTAGCAATTAAGATGACGCAAATGAAAGTACAAAAATAATCTTCACATCGATCAGAAGTAAAATAAAAAAAAATACGTGTATTCAGGTTCGAAATCAATGTCAATGCAGATCAAAAGGGAGGACAAGAGAATTATTGCCGTGGTATAGCTTGTATAAGCATCTATACAAGTATAAATCCAACGCACGCAATAACTGCACCGAACCGCGTTCCTTCGCCTTGGTGGTTTATTCAAAATAATTTAAATAAATACAATATAATTAAATTCTAACATCACGCAATTTTGAAAGAGATAAATAATAATTTTCATTTCATTTCATTTATGTTTACAATTCATCTATTTTCTTTCAAATATTTCTGAATTCTCAGCTTTACCGTCGATAAATCTACTTCTAAATCAATTAAATTAGTATCACAATTTGGTATTTTCTTTGTATAATAATCATTGAATGTAATAAGCATATAATTAATTCGTTCATATTTTGTGTAATCGCTACCCCTAACTGGAATATTAAAAAGCGGTATTGCACGGGTATTATGGGCTGAATTATAATAATTTAAACTATTTGATATATGTGTTGACTTCATATCTCCATGAATAGTTTTGAAGATGAAAGACACTTGCGCCATCTTCCGTCTTTCCTCCAGCGTAATCATTTGTAGAAACAGCAGTCTATGCTCATATTTTGGAAGTCTATAGCCATCCCAGTTCATTCTCCTTAGGGCATAAATAAAAATTGTTTTTGTATTGACTCTATTCTTTTGCACATATTGTCGTAGTGTGGATTCCATATTTCCGATCCATATTCAATAATATAATATAATACAAATGTAAAATAAAGGTGTTTAATTGTCCATGGATCGACGAAAGCCGTGCCGTAGAACTTTAACCAAGCCAGTCTTAATTTGGCTTTAGCCGTGACATGCTTAATGTGTGATTTGAAATTCATTTGCACATCAAGCAACACTCCCAAGTCCCTTATTATAAAGACTCTTTCAATTTGCACGCCGCCTATGTTGTATTTGTATTCATATTGCAGTGATCCCCGATGATATGATATGATCTTTGTTTTGTTTACATTTAATTTTAATAAATTGCGTCTATAATAATCCGCTATACGATCCAAGTCATTTTGAAGATTAATGCAGTCATCTGTTGAGGTGATACATTTAGAATACTTGAGCACTTTTCGACAAAGATGGAGTGATGAATCAAAATCAAGACATGCTACCATGCGTAGAGAATTAAAAAACAGTACACTTGACTCAATGGATTGTTAGTTATTAGCAGTGAAGTTGATCGAATTATCTTGAATATATATTTAAAAAAGCTTGTATATTTGGCTAATTACACACTCTTGCGTTATCTATGTATAAATTGTAAGAAAATTGTGCCAGCATAATCTACTTGTTTTATCAACCAACTTGTTGTTTGGATTTACGGAGAGTATGATTCATGGGGCGAATCACGCTAGTAAATACTAGAAAAACTAGTAAATCTAGTGCGAATAATGACGTCACAAACGAAGCCAACTTCACACCAAAGGCCATATAATTTATATGAAAAACTACTGAGAGCCAACTTCACGCACTAGAATTTTCTAGTTTTCTAGTGAAGTCTTATTAAAAACTAGATACACTAGAATTTCGTGATTGACCCCATGGTATGATTGCTAATCATTGATTGGTGTCGAAAATCGGAAGTCAGAAATAAAATAGCACGAAAGCAAAAATAAAAAAAAACTTTCTTTTTTTTTGAACTTTAATCACTTGAATTTGCTTTTCCAATGCTTGAACCGAAAACAACGCGGTCAAAGTGTGAGTCTGCATCAATATGGTTTTTTTTGAATGAAAACAAAACAAATGGCAAAACGGCTTGCTTCATTTGAAAATCAACTATTTTCATTTAAAGCAATACCCGACACTTCATTGAGCACTTTTAAATTTATAATCACAATAAACATCAACGTACCCATCGTGTGCGTATATTCAATTGTGAAAGTTTTTCAAGTGGATTCACAGTAAACAATTGTCATTCAATTGTTACAATGCAAATCAAACGTACGTGGTCCAAACTGTGTAAATATATTCAAATGTTTTTCGTTTCTCCATGTTTTTTTATGACGGTACTACTGCAAATGAATCCAAACATCAGTTAAAATGCTGAATGTAAAAAAATTGATAAATTATTGTTAAATTCCGTACCACGTCTTATCTCGATGTAAATGACACGAAACATTTCTCATTGATTGCACGTTCAATTTACTCATTTTCAACATACCATCGTTAATTTTGAATTCGAAAGGAAAAAAATCACGAAAATTATCCCAAAATGCCAGTGTTTTTGCTAAATAACGTTATATGCGATCTTCGTGAAAGTATCGCACCTTCCATGCAATATTTGACGATATATATTGTATAAAAACTGGTAAGTTTATTTACTTCTCTCAATTTAACTTTTCAGGCGATCGGAGGGAGACACCAAGAATAAATTCCGCATCCACTATATAAATTACTAATCCAAAAACACAAATTTGAAATCGAAACTATTTTTCCTATGCACTGTTTCCGTCAAAAATCCTAATTCTGCTATTCCGCACTATTCCACTAATCCATCAATAAACGTCAAAAGAAATGTCAAATGGATTTGAAGTGAAACAATTTTTGCTATTCCATGCATTGTTTCGCTATTCCACGCGAATCCATTCACAGACGTTACTATTTCATTGCAATTTCTCGAATCTTTATACTAAAAGTCTAATCCTATTCCACGTGTCTGCCCCCTAGCAGGCGATGAATTTAAAATAGGTAGAATATATATGGAAATGTTCTTCATTTCCTATCTTAAATACGTCTTTGCGGAATAAGTGAAACTCTTTATTAATTTATTTAGATTTATTAGTTTTTGCTGCATTAATATTATTTGTTTACAATTTCTTGTTTCTTTATTTCTTACGTTTGGCCAATTGTTTGTCAACATTTATTGTTACGTTTCATAATAAGAAAATATATGTTTTGGTAAAGTTTTTTTCATTATCTTTAGTAAAATACTATTTTTATGCGTAGTTTACAAACGAAAAGGAAATAAAATTAAATTCAATATCCATTGAATGACGTTGGTGATATTAAATTTCAAATTTTCGGTTTGTGTATTAAAAGTTTGAAAAACTTTCTTCGCCACCATTAGATTTCTTGTATTCATGGACTATTGTCTTTTTTACTTTGTCATTAATCACGTCTCTTGAAGGTAAATAAGCCAATCGTATTATGCAGAAACGTACGTACATACAACGCAAATAAAAGCTAGTTGAACACCATTGAATTCCAAAACAATGTGGTGATTGTAAACACTTGTATGAAAGATAGTTTCACGCATTAAGGTGAATTGGTGTCACGCAACTGGCACGCAGACGAAAGCATGAGACGTGCACATCATTATATGTGCTAAATATAGCGGGAACATGATTCCGATTCGTTTTTGTATCTATATCGCATGAATCGTTTTTAATCGATTTATTCAGTTCAGTTTTAGCACATTTTTTTCCTTATTTATTACAGGTAGCACGGCTGAAAGTAGTAGCTACTATTTTATTCTTAATATTATTATTGACTTTAAGCAGAAAGAACATATATAAAGTTGAAAAAAACATAAGAATGCAACAAAAAATCAATCAGAAAAAATGTTCAGATGAAAAACCAAACGAATGAGGAAAAATACGCGAGCCAAGCACAAACAAGTTTATTGAATTTAATTTGTTTACTGGCTATGCGAACGAATGAGCTGTGTTTGTTAACGTTGTTGAAATGTTTTTTTTTCTTTCCTTCAATTTCAGTTTATTGAACTTTACTGAATACAGCATGAAAAATTTTCATTATATGCAAATTAAAAATGATGCATTATGAAAATGTGTTTATAAATGCATAAAAAAGACCATAAGTAATGACATGTAATCGTCATTTGTCTGTTTTTCATTCAACTCTAAATATCATGTGGACTGTTATTATTTACCTAAAACGAACAATGCTCGATAGAAAAAAAACATTATGTCACCAGACTTAAAAAAACATCTCTCTTATTTATCTCTGTAAAACGAGAATTTGAATTATAAAAAATTGACATTAGATTACAATTGCCATCAAACTTAGTATGCATTGTGATCATTTCCATCGTACTAGAGATGTACCGCAATGGACATTTAAATCATGTCAATAAATCCATTTAAATTGGCATTTTCAAATCGCACTAATTCATCAACAGCTTGTGATGCAGCAAATGAAGATTGCTCAGTGTATGTAACAAGATACATTTTAATTATTAGAAATTAATATTATATTTTGTTTACAAAAATACATGGTTTGACACGAAATTCTAAGTCAATTCACTTGCATAATCAAACAAGTATAATTTCGGTATTGCTACTTTCGAAACTTCACGAAATACGGATCGAATAAATTTCTATGATAATTGAACTAATTAATTCATTTGCACTGAACTACACACAAATGAGAACTTTCTTTACTATAAGTATTTACGTATCACGTATCACGTACTCAAACTTACCTTTTCGTTTTCAAAATAATTTAATCAATTTGATTTTCACCGCCAAATCACACTTCCAACTTAATTTGAAATCACTCAAACAATCTAGCAACTTAAAAATGATGAGGAGGTGCTTTGCAACAAAGCGTACAAACGAATTGATGTTGACTGGTTGGCAAAAAATGCTGCACCCAAGTTTATAGCCTGTCCCAAATGCCCCAGCCGCACCATCATCATCATTGTCAACTCTCTTTCTACTTTCCGTTGCGCTAAGGTAATGTTGGTGCTTAAATAACCTACTTCTGTGCGTATTCGATCCGATGCTGTAAATTTCCCCACCACGACCAACTCATGAACGTTCATTGTCATATAATGTAATATAAGTTATTACATATTACCTCTTCAATCACTCGTTAATGGGAACATTCTATGCAAAACGACGGTATAAACCGTATCATTAAATATCTTTATCTAGCCGATTTTATTTCTGCTATTTTGAAATAATAAAAAAAGATCGAATCTTTTTAATAATAATAACTGCACCGAACAGCGTTCCTTCGCCTTGGTGGTTTATACAAAAATACTTAACCCTCTAGTGCATAGCCCTACCTTTAGGCAGGGTGTATAAATTATTGTCTAAAATATATAATTAAAAACAAATGATTCTAAAAAAGTTCTCATGTCGAAAAAACATTAATGCATTAGAGGGTTAAATATAATTTATAAAAATTTCACAAAGTATCTTCGAGAGAGTTGTACATTGTACATAACCAAATAACCTTTCCGCTTTATGTGAATTCCCCTTCACTGGCTTGCCTTTGAAATTCGCTTATACATTTAAGAAAAGAAGATAATGATAATCAAAATAAAAATTATAAAGAGATGATAGTTTTGAGACGTCAGATTTAATATGTACTAACTACAAAAAAATAACATATGAATCATAAACATTGGCACAAATTGAGACATTTATTAGAACGCAATAACAAACACAAAAATGTCAACCAACGCACGTAGTGCATTTATCGATACCTCGAGACTACTGTCAAACTCAATCCGACGTAATACATTTATTCGCGATGGCGTACAAATTGGATTTGCGCAAGTCTGTCTCAAACTGCTTTGGACAGCTAAGTACAAACGAAATTTTCCGTGTGTTTAAAAATAAACCAATCTCACGCCGAACCATCTATCGTGTTTCATGGACTTAATATGAATATAAAGATTCTAAAGAATGCGAAAAGTACGGTCGTATTCCCAATTTAGATGCTCAAACCCTTCAAAATTGTCACCAAGTGCTAAAAATCGGGTTGGTCAAGCAAACATTCAGTTTTGGTGATTTTTATGGTTACAGCACATCCAAATTCGAACCAAAACAATAGATTTAGACACGATCATTAGTAATCAGCAAAATAGGTTACGAAAAAATTTCAAAGGGTGTCAAAAATTGGGTGTTTACATCACCTCATAGCATGTTGCACTGAAAAATTCATCATTTTGGACGGTGAAACATTCATCGCTATATCGAACCACGAATCAAGTGCGAGTGGTTTCTTTTGCATTGATTATGTTGGGGCACTACTATATAAGGCTAGAGACGTGGACAAACCGAACTTTGATAAACGGGTGTATGTATGGTGGGATCTTCTTTGGAAGGTGTTTTAGATCCATTATTCGAGAATTTGATGATGAAACGTAAGGTAAAACCTCCATTACATGCTCCATTATCAACCAATTATTGTTGAAATCGATGGAATTCATTGAGAACTATCTGATTTAAGGCAAAATTTTGCTTTGCAAGTAGAAAAAACCACAATAATGGCTCACTTCTTAAAATATGACATTTCCATGAAAAAAGGACCATCTTTTTAACTTCACAAAAAAACACCATATTTATTATTTCTCGTCTGATTTTGGATGTATGTTATAGGCGAAGGTACAAAATACTTGAAACGAGCAACAATTGGTTGCATGGATTGAGAGAAAGTTGAACGAAATCGACATATCAGTTGTCCAAAGCATGATTTTGATGGTTCGACACATACTAAGAAAAATCGAAGACAATGGTCCGTTCAGTGTGAAGTGAATGTGCTATTCGATAGCCTACGAATAAAGGTTTATACCAATAAAAAAGAATTTAATGTTGTGTGTTTTTTTGTTCAAATGGCGAATGTCTCAATTTGTGCCAATGTTTATGATACATATGTTATACGCTCTTTTAACTATTTGATCAACAGTTTTGCCATTGACGTTGAAGACATTTATTCTTACTGGTTTGAGGGCGACATTTCTTTTCAAATTGAAAATATTGGTTCTGTATAGGGAAAATATATAAAATAAGTACAAAACACTTCTTTCGAAGTTCCCACTGTGACGCAATACTGTAAATCTGGGAATGTTCTGATATAAATTTTGAGTGACGCGTTCATTCATATACACACAAAATGTTAATCAAATAAAAAACCTCTATCGAGGTGAAGAACGAGTGACGAAACCAAAATTTGAAACTCAAAATTTCTGATATCAATTTTGTGACGAAAATAGTTAGTAGATATATTTTCTGTAAACTGTGAATATAAACTTAATATAAAGAGGCTTACGTACGCAAGCTGACTTTTCCGCATGGAACCGAAATTTTTGGGAATAAACTGAAATTATGGTCTATGTATGGTTGCAGTAACTTAAATTAACGTGAATATTATTTTCTTATCAAAATAAATAATCACACTAAGTTTTAAGAAATTTCAATACAAAAAAATAGCCTGCTCAAAGTTTCACATCATTACGGTACCAAAAAGGCAAGTCTTTCATACAAAAATGAATTTTTTTTTCGATTTTTGTATGAAAAGTCTGTGAAAAATTGATTGCATCTTAAAACTAACATCAGATTCGGGTTTCTCATGCCAAAAAACCCCATACGGTTCCACTACACATTCTTTTAGCGTTCAAATTGAAAGAATATCATTTTAACGCATTTTTCTCATAAGTGCCTCTTCACAGTCTAAGTTTTACATCGATCAATCAATGTCGTTGAAAATTTGACCAGATCTATTCCTCATAGTGCCCAATCATCCCGTAAAGTCAGATTATGAATTTTATGTCTGAGCACGAAACCATCGTGTTACCAAAATTGTTGAAAAATTATCAAAATGTAAAATGTATGGATTGTGGGTACTCCATTCGGACCAAAAAAATTACACCAGTCAACAGATATTGCTCAAAAACTAATCAGCACGTCTCCTAGTAGTCCCAAATCATCCTGCAAAGTCAGAATTTGAATTGAATTTTTGGAAGAAGATTTATCGAGTTAACAAATTTTGGCAACACGCCACGTGACACAGGACACATCACACACAGCGACGCACATTAATATGCCCCAAAATCATCTCCAATCGTGTTTTCTACATTAAATATGCATAAAAAACATGTTTTGGGATTACTTTAATTTTTTGGCCTAATACAATACCTTTCCTACACAGTGATTTTGGGGCATATTAATGTGCGTCGCTGTGTGTGATGTGTACTGTGTCCTGTGTCCTGTGGCGTGTTACCAAAATTTGTTAACTCGATAAATCTTCTTCCAAAAACTCAATTCAAATTCTGACTTTGCAGGATGATTTGGGACTACTAGGAGACGTTCTGATTAGTTTTTGAGCAATATCTGTTCACCGGTGTAATTTTTTTTGGTCCGAATGGAGTACCCACAATCCATACATTTTACTTTTTTGATCATTTTACTTTTCCGCACACATAGTGTAAGGTGAAAAGTATTGTAATCGGTCAAAATCTACGACATCACAAACATGTTTTCTGGACGTTTCCGAGGTCAGAGAACCCGAATCAGGCCGTTTTGAGCATGGTTTTTGTTAATCTGTACGTCGTACATCGTACATCGTACGCAAAATTTGTTAGCAAGATTGCGCTCATCGTAGAAACTTAATTCAAAATCTGACTTTACAGGATGATTGGGGGTCTCGAGGAATAGAAATCATTATATTTTGAGCGACTTTGGTTGATGGAAAAAAATTTCATGCCTGTAGTGATACCTATGAAAAAGAGTCCAATTTTCGTCCAAAAGTCATACTTAATGTAGAGTTTTTTGGCACGAGAAAACCGAATTCGAGATTAGTTTTGAGATACAATCAATTTTTGATACAGTTTCCTTGAAAAACCGCAAACAATTGAATTTTTGTATGGGAGCCATGCCTGTTGCTACCTTAATGACGTGAAACTTTGCACAGACTATTTTTTACACAAAAAAATAACATTCTAAAAGTTTGAAGATATGAGAGCTGGGGATGTCCCCGGAGAAGGTTTCAAGGCTCTATACGACTTCTCCAAAGCAAACAATCTCCCATTACTTATGGGCGGTGATGTCAATGCCCACCATACGGTGTGGGGCAGTTCAGACACAAACAGTAGGGGAGAAGAAATTCTTGAATATATAGCAACAACAGACCTAGTTATTCTAAACAAAGGCAATTCACCTACCTTTGTTACAAGGAACAGATCTGAAGTATTAGATATTACACTGGCCACACAGTCATTATCGAACTTAGTGGAGGACTGGCATGTGGTAAGAGAGGACAGATTATCCGATCACCGGGAGATCAACCTCAAACTGTTATGTGCCAAAAAACATACAGAGAAGTTTAGAAACCCTAAGAATACGAACTGGGCTAGACTGAGGAGACGGATCGGAAGAAATGCTCATAATCTTAGTACCTTGTGTCAGGATCTCTCTACACGTGAGAGAATTGACCATATAGCTGAGACATTTGAGCAAACTTTGAGGTCTGCATTTCATCAGTCATGTCCAGAACGGGAACTTAAGAGGAAAGCAAACAATTGGTGGAATTCAGATCTAGCTCGGCTGAGAAAGGAATCAAGACGGCTATTAAGAATATTTCTAGCCCGAAAAGATACACCCCAAGGTCCAATTTGTCATGAAATATGGCAAAGGAGCAGAAATAATTACGCCAAACAAATCTTAATTGCTAAAAGGGAATCTGAAAAAAGATTCTTTAGCAAGATTGATGGTGCTAAAAGCACATCACGAATTCACAAGCTTTTAGCCAAGGACCCCTCACAAGGACCAGGCATCCTCGTCAAACAGGATGGAAGCTATACAGAGTCTAATGAAGAAGCTGCAAAACTTCTACTAGACACTCATTTCCCAGAAAATATCATGGCCGTCTCTCCGACTCTGAGGGGATTACAAGCCCCTATACCTGAAACGGTGAACACGGAACATGATATAAATTTTACAAATAAACTCATATCACCAAGTCGTACTGAATGGTCCATATTTTCATTCGAACCATTCAAATCGCCAGGGTTAGATGAGATATACCCAAGTCTCTTACAAAAGTCATGGGATATTATTGGAGACATCATTGTATCCATATACAAGGCCTCAATACTTCTGGGTCATGTCCCAACCCCATGGCGATATGTAAAAGTGACATTCATACCTAAAATAGGTAAAACCGACTACACGTCACCGAAATCTTTTAGACCGATCAGTCTGTCATCATTCCTCTTAAAGGGTTTGGAAAAACTGATTGAACGATGTCTACGTGAAGAGATTGAATCTAATGGACATTTGCATGAAAGCCAACACGCTTTCCAGCAGGGTCGCTCAACAGAAACAGCACTCCACGACATAGTCTCCATGGCTGAGAAGACATTCTCTGACAAGGAGTTTATGACAACAATATTTATGGACATTGAAGGAGCGTTTGATAACGTATCTTTCGAAGCAATAAATAAAGGAGTGATGAATAGCACTAAAAACAAGCTCATACAGACGTGGATTAAATCCATGCTCGAAAATAGAAGCATAGTCTTGCGGATGAGCGGGAGTAATATGACGGTACAGGCGTCAAGGGGAACTCCCCAAGGCGGTGTATTGTCGCCACTCCTTTGGCTAATTGTCATGAATGGTCTTCTAAAAGAACTTCATGAAAATGGCTTCCGTTCGGTTGGATATGCCGACGATCTTAGTATAATTTGCAAGGGAAAATTTTTGAATACAATCTCAGACAGGATACAGGCGGCCGTAAGGCTGGTTGAAAAGTGGTGTCTGTCAGTGGGACTTAAGATTAACCCTGCAAAGTCTGAAGTAATAATTTTCACAAAAAACAGGAACTTACAAGGTTTTAAAAATCCAATCATATTCGGTAAAGAAATTGAAAGGAAGGACTGCGTAAAATACCTGGGTGTAATGTTAGACCAAAAGCTTAATTGGCAAGCGCACATTGAGTATAAAGTCTCAAAGTGTTTAAGAGTTTTCTGGTGCTGCAGAACAGCCATTGGTAAGACTTGGGGTCTATCACCCAAATGTCTGCTCTGGCTCTTCACAGGGGCAGTTAAACCAATGCTTGCATACGGTGCTTTCATCTGGTGGAGAGGTACACGAACCATCAATGCCAGGAAAAAGCTAAACCATTTGCAAAGAGTCGCATGTATGTGTGTAACTGGAGCAATGAGCACCACACCACAGGCCGCACTCGATGCGCTCTTAGGTCTACCTAGACTAGAAGACTTCATTGAATCTGAAGCAATGAAGACTGCGTTTAGGTTAAAACCGCAAACCAACATATTTGTTAAAGATTCTCACACAGAATCACTCAAAAATCTCTTCATAATCGATAGTGTTCTAGAAGCACCAGCTGATAGACTTCCTAAAACCTCTTATAACTTCGACAGAAGATTTGAGGTAATAGTGACTAAGGATTTGAATGAGTTTTTTCTACACAGCACGTGGGCGCACTCCTCCTACTTCACTGACGGCTCAGTCAGAGAAACGGGAAGCGGGTGTGGTATCTTCTGTTCAAGGGAGAACAACGCTCTTTCGATTCCCTTGGGACTAACTACAACAGTCAAACAAGCGGAAGTAACTGCAATTTATCAATGTGCATTAAAAATTTTGGAGGACAGAGTAGAGGGAAGCATAGCCATCTTCACTGACAGCTTGGGAGCCATAAAAGAACTTCAAAGCTTTACAGTGAGGAATGGCTCAATTATGGCCTGCTACAATGCACTCCAAAGAATAGCCGAGACTTATCCACTTAGGGTTGTCTGGATTAAGGCACACTCAAACATTAGAGGACATGACGTGGCAGATCTGAGTGCCAAGGAGGCTTCACGAAGCACAGCTATGGGGCCGGAGCCAATTCTTCCCGTGGATTACTCACGAGTAAGGGAAACCCTGGCCACATGGCTCAAGACACGAAGCATACAGAATTGGCAAAATATACTCACATGCGAACAGACAAAATTCTTTGTCAGATCACTGTGTACTAGACTGACCAGACAACTTCTGAGACTACCTAAGAGTGATATTAGAATTGCCATTGGTCTCTTGACGGGGCATAGTAAGGTCAACTATCATCTAAGAAACCTACGTCTCAGAGACGATCCTGATTGCAGATTATGTGGAAGAGAAGTGGAAACCACAGCTCACCTCATTTTCAGATGTCAAGGATTGGCCAACCTGAGGATAGATTTCGATGGATTGATAGATCCACAACGACCCGAAGCCCCAATAATTTTCGAAATCATAGATTTTTTCAAAAAGACTTGTGAATTAAATTCCTGCCTTAACCCCATTTTTGGATAACTACTTATTGGTGTGCATTAGGCACACAAGCGGGCGTCTTGCAATAGGTTAAAAAACCTGAGCAACGAGAAACTACGGATATTACTGAAAAGTAGACCTAGTATACTCCCCGTACGAATCCAATAATCCAATAATCCAATACTATCACATCACAAGAGTTTGGTAACATTGAAACTCTAAAAAAAGGTCGTGTGGCAGGTGACACACCGCCTGACCTCGTTAGAGGGAGCAAGGTACAACGAAATGACTCGAAAGGTAGAGTACACACAACACCTCTGCAAGCGGAAGGGACGGCAAATGTTAAATCAATGCCAAAACAGACCGCAGCGAGTGTTGTTAGTGATGCAAACCTCTTAGTAGCCATTGTTGACATGCCAGTAAAAGATGTGGTGGTACCGTTCACTAAAGAAAAGCATGACCAAATCAGAACAATGATAAATGCTTTCTTGATGGCTCAATTAGAGAACCCGCAAGGAAATATTCACACGTTCACGGATGTTAAATACATACGTGGACACATTCGTGTACGATGTTCAACACCAGCTGCCAGAACATGGCTTTCGAGTGCCTTACAATATGCACCGTCGAAATGGGATGGCATGAAACTGGTGGTGGTTGATAACGACAAAATACCACAACCACAAAAATCTCTTGGTCATTTCACTCACTGTCCATTTACGATTGAACAAGTGTGTGCAATGCTGAATCAAATGAATGCAAGTGTCGATGTCACACGATGGACCATTCTTACCAGCAAAAATGAGAACAATATAGTTTCCATAGCTTTTGCGGTAGATAGAGATCAATATGCCATTTTAAAAGAGTGTGATTTTACTCTCTTTTTTGGTTTTGGCACAGTTGTGTTTAAGGACATCTCAAAACCAACCAAAGCTGCCGAAACCGAAGTGGAGATTGAGACCCCAAGCTCAAATGAAATGGACATTGTAGACACTGATACGACAGTTATTCACAACCCAAATACAACACAAACTCTGGATGAAAACTCACCAGAAACCTTTGTAAACCAAGCAGAGCCTGAAGGTGATGCGGTGCAAGGGGAACATACCATGAAGAGTGCCAGTGCTCAGCCTATGGAGCTTGATGCAAATGTAGCACCTGTGGATAATACTGTAAAACCAAGCGTAGATACGCTGGTAAGTGAGCCACACATGGAAGACAAATAGCAAATCGCAAAAACCAGTGAACATTCTGCATAAACAAACAATTAAATGCGAGTTCATTATACATAAATTAATCAAAATTCTCTGTTTCCAATATGCAACAGAATAACAAAATTTATGTAAAGCAAATAAATATGCACCATTGTATCGGAGCTACTTCATTAATAAGTAACAGCCTTTACAATGCGCAAACAAAAAAACAAAACCTAGTGGTTTTAATCCAAGAGCCCTGGATACAAAAGAACATAGTATCGGGGTTTGATGAAAATGTTGTAAATGTATACTACAACAGAATAAAAAACATAAAGCCAAGGACCTGTATAGTGACAACTAAAGAACTGCAAGTACAATTGCTTCCGCAATTCAGTACAGGTGATATCACTACAGTCCAATTAAACATAAAGACAAATAGATCAAGCGAAGAGATTTTATTCAGCTCTGTCTATATGCCATATGAAGAAAAGATAAATATTCCTGATAAAAATGTACGCGAAACTATAGAGTTTTCGACAAGCAGTGGGCTGCCTATCATTATAGCCGCAGATTGTTATGCACACCATACAATATGGGGTAGTGCAGACATAAATTCGCGAGGCGAAAAATTGATAGAATATTTAGCAACCACTGACTTAGACATTGTAAACGAAGGAAACATACCCACATTCTCCAACAAGTTACGATGTGATGTCCTGGATGTAACTTTTGCAACACAAGACTTCAAAAGTCGTATTAAAGATTGGAGGGTATCGGAAGAAGAGACACTGTCGGATCACAAAGAGATAAACTTCTCTTTAGAAAACTATGAAAGTGAAACGACTCTGTAAAAAAACCCTAGAAACACAAATTGGGACACATTTATTAATGTTCTCAAGTTAGAGCTCAAAAATGCAGAAGCGCTTTTTGTTAATATTAATTCACCGGAAAAGCTAGATCAAGCAGTAAATAAACTGACGAAAAGTCTAAACACTGCTTTACATATAGCTTGCCCAGGTAGAATGAAAAAACCAAAGAAAAATCACTGGTGGAACAAAGCTCAAACTAGAAACGAGGAGACTGAATCGAATAGCAGAAGCTAGTAGAGGAACTCCGAACGAACAAAAATGCTTCCTTGCTTTGCGCAGAAGTAGAAATATATACACTAAAGAAATCAGACGGGCCAAATTTAACTCATGGGTAGAATTTTGCGAAAGTATAAAAGGCATAGACGCGATCTCGCGCTTGCAGAAAGTTCTTGCAAAAAACCCAAGCAAAGGCCCAGGAGTTCTCCGGAAACCAAACGGAGAATATTCTAAAACAGCTGAAGAAACAGCAAAAATATTACTGGACACACATTTCCCTGGTAACGAAGTTTATACTACAAAGTCAAGTAGGATAATTACAAATGAAATACCAGATGTAAGAAATGAGTTAACTCCATCAATGGATGAAAATATATGTAATATTATAACTAAAAACAAAGTAGAATGGGCGATACACTCATTTGAAAAATACAAATCACCAGGATTTGATGAGATCTATCCAGTTATGCTGCAAAAAGCATGGCCATTTTTGGACCAACACTTGACTGATATTTACAGAGCTAGTGTTGGACTGGGCCATATACCGGAGAGGTGGCAAAAAGCCAAAGTAACATTTATTCCAAAGCCAGGAAAAGATGATTACTCTCTGCCAAAGTCATTCAGACCAATTAGTCTAACATCCGTGTTACTAAAAGGACTAGAAAGGCTCATAGACCGGCATATAAAGGATAATATTTTCGAATCAAATCACATTAACAAAAATCAACACGCTTTTCAAGAGGGTAAATCAACAGAGACGGCATTACATGAGCTAGTTTCGCAGATTGAGGACTCTCTCGAAAAGAAAGAATACCTCATCGCGACGTTTATGGATATTGCCGGCGCTTTTGATAATATCTCTTTTAATGCAATAAAAAATAACCTTGAAGGGTGCAATCTGGAGAAGCCAGTTGTACGATGGATAACTTCAATGTTAACGAACAGAACAATAACATACAACAATCAAAATCATAATGTCACTGTGAAAGCAACAAGAGGCACACCACAGGGTGGTGTACTCTCGCCAACATTATGGATTTTAGTCATGAACAGTCTGCTGAATCGTCTGCAAAACAATGGGATACAAGCCATTGGATATGCGGACGACCTAACGGTGATATGCAGAAAGAAATTCATGCATACATTATCTGAACGCACTCAACAAGCAACTAAGATAGTGGAAAAATGGTGCAAAGAAGTAGGGTTGACGGTAAATCCCGACAAATCTGAACTGGTAATTTTCACCAATAAAAGACTTACCGATGGTTTCACAAAACCAAAAATTTTCGGTAAAGAAATAGAAAGAAAGGAATACGTGAAGTACTTAGGTATTACACTTGATTCAAAGCTTAAATGGGTTAAACACATAGACAGTCGAATAAACAAGTGTCTCAAGATTTTCTGGTGCTGCAGAAGTGCAATTGGGAAATCTTGGGGACTGACACCGAGAGGTATATCATTGATATATAATACGATTGTTAAACCTATGATAGCATACGGCTCATTCCTTTGGCATAACAGCACAAATAGTGAGTCAGTGAAAGCAAAGCTCAAACATGTACAGAGAGTAGCATGCTTGGCCATAACGGGGGCAATGAGCACAACCCCGCAAGCAGCATTAGAAGCTCTACTGAACATGTCACAACTGCACCACTTTATCCAGATAGAAGCTAATAACACAGCATACAGATTGCGCCAGTGCATAACTGAGTTCCAGCAGAG
>NW_022203984.1:0-17727 GCF_009176525.2 Contarinia nasturtii | reverse complement strand
AACCAAATCCAAAGATATTCATTTATATGTATTAAAAATGTGCTCGCATCGTGTGACAGTATTGTTAGTATAAACAACTTCCATCACTTTGAAACTACAATCGCACCAACCGATTTTGTTTACAATAAAACTTTGTTTTGTTTTTAAGAGGATTTCTTGAGAATTAGATGTGAGTGTCTGTAGCGTGGTTTGGGCGATCAATTGATTTTATTGTCATTTCAATTTCAACGATTTTGTGTGTTCGGAAAGCTGTTCGCTGAGGAATGGATATATTTACAGTTGGTTTTGTGTTCATTTTTATTTTAATTTCGAAATAACAGAGTGTTGTTAAAATTTACTGTGAATATTCCAACAACATTTCGATCGGGAAAATATTTGATGTCACATTGGAAATAAATTTAGAATACAGAGTTAGAATACAGAGTTCTTTGTTGAGGAAAGACGTGATATTTATAATGCGTTCTTCATTACTGTTTCATTTGATTTGTGATAGAAGTGTTTTTATCTTATTGTGTTTGTGATCTATGCTATATTTGGTGCATTTTTTTTTCTAAATTTGTGTCTATTTTTTATTTTCGTTTATTTGTATCAGTTCTTCAATTTGTATCAGTGTACATGTTTGTTGTTATTGATGGTCAACAAATTGTTATGATTTAACATTCGCTTAAAACCTGTCATTGAGACTTTTTACTGACTCGAAAATCATAAGGGGACTCGCAAATCACATACAGACTCTTATTGATTAGTATAATTTACATGAGACTCTTGCGATTCACATATGTCATAAGCCCCTTGAGGAAATGAAGGTCCCAATTGGTTTACCACAAGGCACACAACTTAGTGTGTTATTATTTTTACTTTATGTAAACGATATAACGGAAATATCTGAACAGGGAAAAGTCATTCTCTTTGCAGATGACACTGTTTTTATTGTGAAAAATCATAGTTTAGATACGGCAATATAGAGATAGCAAATCATGAATTAAAATCAATAGAAAAATATTACATCAATGACACGGTTATTGATGTCGGTCATCACGGTTCATCATGGTCCAAATCCATTTAACACGGTTATTGAGGTCGATTACATGTCTGCCGTGAATTGAGTTGTGTTTGTATATTTATCTCATGATGTATAAGGCGGAAAAGTTCGTCTTTCGGACCCATGACGATATCTATTGAATATATCGATATGAGAGCTATGAGTGCTGAATAACATACTCTCCTATCGATATATTCAATAGATATGAAATGTCACAATACACTTCATGGCATGTATTCGCCAACAAATATCATTGCATGTCTTAAAAATAATCCAAATTATGGCCACATTCTTCAAATACGACAGAACAAAATACATCGTATGGACATTTAAACCAAATGACATATTCTGCTGTTATAACTCGTGCAAATTCGAACGTTTGTCAGAATACGGCTCATTCAAATACACCTAACAATGGGCATAGGAGGAACGTCAGCAAATACAACATCTCTGCAAAGACCACAAATGACAACGAACGTTCAGCCAAAGTAGTGAAATTACTGCATCCAAGCACAATGTTTTAGAAGAACTTTTAGAAAAGTATTTTGCTGACTGAGAAGAGATATATTTACTCACAATTGGAAAAAAGAATAAGAGCACAAAAAAATTCAATGGCTACACGACAGGTTATGCCAAATCGACGCTTGTATCGAAAGACTTGTCAATAACTTATTTTAGACCGAAGTCCAAACAAAATTTTCTATTTTTTGAAAATAAATCACAAAAATTTCTCATATGAGAATTGAAAAAATATACGAACAATTCATATCGAAATATTCAAATCCACCAAACATGTTTGCCTGATTTCGATTAAATTTTAAAGTAGAAATCAGCAGAGTATGAAATAACACTTGTGAAGAACGTGCCTGCAAAGACGAAGAAGGCGAAGAAGAAGAAGAAGAACAAGAGTGATCCAACCAACCAGTTGCTGGGGTGGATTGTTTCTCGACCGAGCACGGCTCGAATGTGCCAAAGGGAAAAAAACAGAAGGAATTATTTAGACCGATTGCATACGTAAATACGCAAGAAGAGTTGCAGAAGCGTGACCAAAGCAGCTGCCACCAAAGCCACCGAAGAAGAAGGTGGAAGTCTGGAACTGTACTAGTAAAGAAAAGTAAGTTAAGTAAGTTGAAATCGGATGAATACGATGATGATGATGATGGAGATGATAAAGAAGAGCCATTAAAGGTCACCAACAAAAAAATTGCCCAACATGGTAAGTACTGTTCGTACTATTTGTAAAACTCTTGATACTATATAGGCTTGTCATTTTCAAATGAAATATTTATCATTGAAAGCAACAATACAAAACCAAGAAACTTAATACCTAATATACACTAACTTCTGGGCCGGTCACATATATTAATTGTTAATGCTTTCTGCAGTTGTTTAATTGATTGCAAAGGAAAAGCCGTACATGAGCAATTGAGCAAGGCACTTTCACGTTGTTCGGCACTCGTAAGTCGAAAAGCACATCATTTCCTGTTCTTTACCGGAGCTGTTTGCTATGCCACCGCAAATATTACAATTGCTGCGACCCCGATCCTCATATAGTTTTACACGAAATAAAAAATTATTATGATAAGTTAATAATAATAAGCAATCTCACCAATATCGTTATTAGGCTCGGATATGTTAATACATTTTGTATTATGATCATATTTTATTAGGATGCTATTAACTATTAACAACCAATCATACTACGCATAATAACATGAGTCGATGTTAATAGCGAGTAGTAGTATGTTTATTATCTATTAAGATGTCGAAGTTAATACGCGCCATTTGCAATTAACCGAGTCTCCGAGAGTTTCATATAAAGTTGCGGAATGTGATAGTATTTGTAAATCGAAGAAAAAAAATTTAATAATTTTTTTCATTTTTCGTAATTTTTCATCATCTACATGGCAACTTTATATGAAACCCTCGGAGACTCGGTATAGAGCACAACAAGTGAAAAAAAAATATTTTTTTCTCAATTCTCGAACACAGCTAAGTCGTCTATATCATATGTTGTGAACAGAACGTAAAAATTTTTCATCTCTGTCCCCCAAATCGTGCTTGGCAAATCTTTTTTTTCCTGCTGTCTCGCTCACCCTTGCATTCACACTTGTTTACAATCGACATTCTACTAACACACAACTCACACTTGTATTTTGCTGTGCAAAATTGCAAATGGCGCGTATTAACTTCGACATCTTAATAGATAATAAACATACTACTATTCGCTATTAACATCGATCTTAATACTACTACTCATGTTATTATGCGTAGTATGATTGGTTGTTAATAGTTAATAAAGGATTTTTCGTATTTAGTAATAAGATATGTTAATATTTCGATGTTAATAGGACATCTATATCCTAATAACGTTATTATGATTTTATTAACTTATAATGATGAAATCATAAAAAGTTCAATCATGTTCTCACTGTGGTAAAAAATACATCGAAGAGCATTACGCGCGCGCATTGATGAACATCTACGTGCAGTGCGTTTGAAGAAGACAGATAGTGCGATAGCCGTACATGCGTTTGATTTAAACAACTCTCGTCCAAACAATACTTTATCTATGGAAGAAAATGTGCGTCTTTTAAAGTCAGTGAGAGCACCGGCTAAACTTGATGCTTATGAGTCTTTGTATATGCACATAAACGACAACCTAATGAATTTAGAACCGGGTGCTATTGAATCTCAATTGTTTGATTGTGCTAAGAAATGATCTCTCACTTTCTCTGTCTCTTTGTTCTATTTTCTGTTCTATTTGAATTCAATAGTAGCTTGTACAATTGTATTGTTTCACTGATTTATGTCATGTTTTTATTCAAATTATTTTTTAGTGTACATTTGACGCTCGCTGATGATGGTGTTTCAGTAGAACACCGAAATGCATTCGATATAAATAAAATTTTCTGAATTGTAAATTCGGTTGTTTTATTACCATTTTTGCGGTCAATAAGGTCAATTTAAAAATTAAAATAAGAAAAAGACCACAAACAGACTATAAATTTTTAGTGATTAAATTTTACTAATAACTATCATAAATCATAATAATGTTATTAGAATTACATCCTAATACCAGTGTCTAATATATGTCCATAAAGTCTTTGCACTAAATTCAGTCGTTCACCATTAAAACAAGAAACACACAATGAACACTGAACGGGCCATTGTCTTCGATTTTTCTCAGTATGCGTCGAATCTTCAATATCATGCTTTGGCGGACCGATTTGTCTATTTCTTTCGACTTTCTCTCAATCCATCCAAACAATTGTTGCTCGTTTCAAGTATTTTGGACCTTCGCCTATAACATACTACATCCAAAAACAGGCGAGAAATAATAATTTGGTGTCTTTTTTGTGAATTTTAAAAAATGGTCCTTTTTTTCATGGAAATGCTATTTTTTAAGAAGTGAGCCATTATTGTGTGCCCTAACTTTATCAATGCAAAGGAAACCATTCGTACTTCATTCATGGTTCGATATAGCGATGAATGTTTCACTATCCAAAATGATGAATTTTCCAGTGCAAAATGCTATGAGGCGAATTGAACACCCAATTTTTGACACATTTGGAATTTTTTCGTTACCTATTTTGCTGATTCGTAATGATCGTGTCTAAATCTATTGTTTTGGTTCAAATTTGGATGTGCTGTAACCATAAAAATCACCAAAACTGAATGTTTGCTTCACCAACCCGATTTTTGGTACTTTGTGACAGTTTTGAAAGGTTTGAGCACTCATATTGGAAATACGACCGAGCTTTTTGCTTTTCCAGAATCTTTACATTCATATTAGGAACAATGAAACACGATACATGGTTCGAAGACAGATTGGTTCATCTTTACACACATGCAGAATTTGTTTTGAACTTAGCCGCCAAAACCATTTGAGACACTTTTTCGTAAATCGACTTTGTAAGTCATCGCGAATGAATTTGTTATAATATTCAAACAATCTAGAAAGCGCCACCTGCTGTATTCCATACTCAAACTAACCTTTCACACGACCAGTGTCAAAACTGGTAATGTCAAAAGCTACAATCAGTGTTTCGAATTTTACAATGCCAATTCATTCAATTATAATTACCATTAGTTAATGTAAATTGAAATTTTCAATTTATTTTTTTCAATTCATTGAATTGAATTTTCAATTACCATTTACATTCAAATTGATAAATGAATTGAAATTTATTTCAATTGCGTGAAGTTGCAGAGATTGATGCCTTATGCGGCATTTGTGCATAGCTAATGTCAAAAGTGAGGTTAATATTTGAATGCGCACATTCAACAATAACGGTTGCTGTGTCAATAAGTTTAAAAGAAATCGTAGCAATGAAAACAGTTTCAAATTTTAATTTTTTTAATTTGTATATTAATATTAAATTTTAAATATATATACATTTTAATTTACATTCAAAATGTTATTATAAATGAATTGACGGTAAAAAATTGAAAACAATCGAGAGTAGTAATATGGGATACAACTAGAATCTCTGCAACTTCACGCAATTGAAATGAATTTCAATTCATTTCTCAATTTGAATGTAAATGGTATTTGAAAATTAAATTTAATGAATTGAAAAAAAATAAATTGAAAATTTCAATTTACATTAACTAATGGTAATTGATTTTCAAATAAATGAATTGAAAAAACTAATCATTATTTCAAACTCTGGCTACAATGTTTACGTTTTGTTTGGTGAAGCGAGCGAAATGGAAATCAATAGAATTATTATTTTATTACATTTTAAATTTGTTTAATTTAAATTCGATTATTTATTGATGCATATATATTTCTGTAGTCCGATTTTTTATGTGATAATGAATCACTTTGTCGTTGTAAATAAAAAAGTCAATTCCGTGGTCAATATTTTTTCAAGAAAGATACTGTGAACTTTCAACGAATCCATTGAATATTTCACAAATATCATGAATACAACTTGAATGAATTTTCTATTTGGATCAAGAGTAGCATGCAAATTAATTAAACACGTCGTTATCATCCAGAAAGAGTTGCACTCATTGAATTTCATCGTTACCAAAAATACTACGTCGCCTGATAAGTCCCGGGACTAACTAAGAAAAACATTTTTTTTGTGGCAAAATTCGACTTTATTTTTCAACATAATTTCCTTCAAGAGCGATACAATCGGTCCAACGCTTCTCTAACATTTCGACTCAAAAAATTTGCTTCAGCTTCAGCGATGACCTCATCATTCGATCCAAATATCTTTCCCTGTAGCATTCTTTTGAGATTTGCAAACAGATAATAGTCACTGGGGGCTAAATCTGGCGAATACGGTGGATGGGGAAGCAATTCTAAGTGTAATTCATGTAATTTTGCCATCCTAGCCATTGATTTGTGACACGGTGAACACTTTCAATTTGAACGCTAAAAGAATGTGTAGTGGGGATTTTTTTGGCACGAGAAACCCGAATCTGATGTTAGTTTTAAGATGCAATCAATTTTTCACAGGATTTTCTTACAAAAATACACAAAAAATTCCATTTTTGTATGAAAGACATGCTTTTGTGGTACCGTAATGATGTGAAACTTTGAACAGGCTATTTTTTTGATTGAAATTTCTTTAAACTTGGTGTGATTATTTATTTTGATAAGAAAACAATATTCACAAGTTTTCACGGTAACTTAAATAAGTTACTGCAACCATACCATAGACCATAATTTCAGTTTATTCCCAAAAATTTCGGTTCCATGCGGAAAAGTCAGCTTGCGTACGTAAGCCTCTTTATTGATGTTTGTGAGTTAGTGTGTATGTATTTTTTTGAAGAAGAAGCTCATGTTTGAGTTTCACTCGTTTATATGCAAATTACATAGGCATTTCCAGGCCATAATTCTACCTAACAGCTACTATATTATTCCTATTTCCGTGGCAAAAATGGGGCATTTTCGATTCAAGATCTTACAAAAATGTTTGCGTTTGTATCCGAATTGGACTTTGACGACGAAAATTTGTTCGACCCAGAATTCAAGGCTGATTTCAATCGAACATTTGAATTCAACCACGAAGTCTCAAAAACAATCGTTACTCAATCTGATGCCGTCGTCAGATGAGGAGTCTGCTAATGATTCCGACGACGATTTCTTACCAACAAATAAAGAGTTTGAATTATTAAAAGATTTGCCATACGATTCGTATGACATTGAAATTGAAGATTCCTCTTCTCGAGATGTACCACCATGGATTTGTTGGTCTTGGTTTAAACCAAACGCCGCCTACCATTTATCTGGATTCGAAGGAAGAGCCAGAATTCTCCGAGGCAGAAGAATCGGATTCCGAATGTACGTTAATTATATATTATGTAATATATTAATGATATTAATTATAATTTTTTCATTTCTTCCACAGAAACAATACGTGATCATTGTCATCAGCAATTTCTGAACATTGCATTTTACCCCAAGAGTTTTTTTTGGCCTTCTGCCACATTTAAAAATTTGCACATAAAAAAAAAGAATAAAAAATCGATTCAGATCAAGATTCCTTTCTTCCAATTCCTAATATTCCTAACTTGAATATTAGTTATTAAAGTAGAGTAAAGTTAAAAAAAATAATAACATTAATTTTGAAATTGGCCAATTATTTTTATTCATTTATTCTTTATTTGATTCGGTGGTATGTCCTGTGAAAATGCCAAAAGGCCAATTGATATTTGCTTAAATCTAATACATTTATAATGTCTGTTGAATAACTATTTTAATTCTATATAATTAATTGCGCTCCATATCAATATTTCTTTGCAACGTGTATAATTTAAGTTCTTCTTTGAATAATTCATTATCTTTGATACTAGGGGCAGAGCAGTACTAGAATAATCATTTTTGTTTAAAGTAATTTTATGTTGTGAGTAGTAATCCATATTAGTCCATAGTAATACACACTTACGTAAATTCTAACAGCAGTGCAATGACGTTTCATGTGTACGTTGTGTATGATATTTGCTAGGGATAAAGCGATCGCCGTATATTTCGGATGAGACATTTTATTGTTAAAAAATGGAAAATGCTGTTAGAATTTACATAAGTGTGTATTACTGCGGATTAGTAAGGATTACTGCTTACAACGTAGAATTACTTTAGACTAAAATTATTATTCTAGTACTGCTCTGCCCCTAGCTTTAATATCACGAATATTATCGGGAATATTATTTGTTCTCTGTTAACTTAAAACATTAAAGAAAAAGTAAGTTTCAATTTATCAAGTATCTTTATTAAAGTAAAGAATTGAACTTGTCTGCTTACAATTGTGTTCTTACATTTATACTAATTTAATACGTGCTTTAAAAGAAAATATAAAATGTGATCTTGAACAAAAGTAATCATTGAAAGATAAGCATAAAACTTAAGTTGAAAAATATTAAACATAAACAATATATGACATTGGAAAGACATTATATTGAATAAACATGTTGACTTGTCAACATTATTCCATAAGTTGGTTGCTCCCATATACATCGAAGTTTTGTGTAAATTATTTATTAGAAAAGAGAAAAGTAGTCTTGAACTGAAAAATCGATACACGGATGTGTATCCGTGCTGATGAGTCGATAACAGTTTTTTTTACATGCCCATGGCCAATGGTTTAATGCATTTCTTTTTATTCATACTTATGTAGAAGAAGATTCTGCAACATTGTTGGAGGAAACTCCGCGCAATGTACTTGGAATTAGCGTCGTTCGTTAGAAATATTCTTAAGTGAAAGAATATTTAGTTTTTCTTTTAAAATAATTTTATTAGATAATTAACTGTTGAATATAAAAATGTAACTGATCTACTTGTTCTAAAGAAGATGCTTATATACTAAAAAATACGTGTTTTAAATACTAACAATAAAATGCTTAATTAATGATTACGTGATTTTACATAAATTTGATTAACAATAAATGCTAACTCGACAACTACGTGATTTTACCTAATCATACAAAACATAAATATTATTTAGTCATGAAATTGATTGATAAAGCAAAATAAAACTTAAGATTATGTTTAATCATAAACAACAAATGGCGTCGAAAATTGCGGGATGTGCGATTCAATTAAATGCAGCATAATTATCGTTCCGAATATTTTTGTCCAATTTTGTCGCTCACTGATATATTAAAAACCAAATTAATAATTTAATTTGAACATTTTTCAATAAGTGTTGAATAGACTTCCAGCATTGTAAATTGAGTCCCTAGCTGATTGTAATTGTGTACAATTGCAATCGATCCGATCACTAAAAATCGGCAGACTTGAACACTCCCGGCTTTCGTCGACTATTTGAACCTGTTGAAAAAATTAATTTTTTTCCTATTTTCGGAATTGAACATTTTCAAAAATATTATTTGCCAATGCATTGAAACTTTCTGGAGTAAGCATCACACATCGAAACATTCACGACTGTATCAAAGCGAGAAAAAAATTTCAGCAGAGATGAAAGACCAATATTGTTGCATGATGGCAGACAACCAAGAACAAGAGATCAGTACTGGCAGTGAACATTAGGGTGGAACATTTTTTTGAAAGAGTATCCTTCAAACGCTTATAGCATTTTACCCCACTGCAATATACAAGTCATTTGTATAAGTATGTGTAGAATGACAGCTGTCATTGCATAACTTGGAACAGAATATAAACTCATTAAAATTTACAATTAAGTCGAAAAATCTATACTTAACCCTCCGTTGTACACATGTCCGGCGAGTCACATTCGTAACACATGAGTCTGGCCAGACCCACATACATTTTATATGAAAAATGATTTAATTTTCATTCTCTTATGAGTAAACATCCGCGGATTGGCCAGGTTTTTTAATTCAAAATGCTGTTGGCACTCTTCGAAACCGTAACATATTTATTTATTTTTTTGAAGAATACACTTTTCGCAAGCAACAAGGTTTGTTGATGCGATGAAACGTACGTGACAAAATACGCAATTTCTTTTTTGAAAATTTAAACGGTCAATCTGTTTTGTGGGACGACGAGATCAATCTGTTTTGTGGGACGACAGTATCATCAGCTTCATCAATTTTTGCTGGTACCACATAATTACTTGATGAACCGGTCTCTTCTGTCACTGCCACCTTTTTTAAATAGAGGAAGAAAACCGAAAATGTAAATTTGAGATATATTTGACAAATATATTAACTTATAATCAGTGACCGGTTCGCGCATATTTCTATGCCTGATAGCTATGCTAAGCATAGCGGAGACGCAAGCCGCAACGCACCCGTCACCATTCGATTCGAGCTATATTGTATGCGCACGGTCGTCTGCATAAACGAACATGTGTATTGTTCATATAGAGTGAACGGCGATGCGTCGGTTGCGTTTGCGGCTATGCTTGGCATATCTATGCTACCTAGCGTATTTAGGCAAGCATAGAAATATGCGCGAACCGGTCACTGCTTATAATACAAGTTTACTAAGTCCCATGTCGATTGCCTATGCACTGAAGTCAACTATTTTTCATACAAGCTTATCTTTACCACTTGCTTACCTTAATTGCTTCGTCTTTAGCAGCAGATAAGCCACCGTGATCATCAGCAACAGCATCATTAATTTTCGTTGGAATCGCATAATTGTCTGTTGGATCAGCTGATTCAGTTTTGTTGATTTCTGCCGCTGCAACCTTTTCCAGTTTTGTGAGACAACGAGTTGTTATTTTTGATGGTATATGAGATTTATCGGAAGAAACATCAGATTTTATCTCTGTAGCAGCATATGAACCGACCGGGAACACAACAGTACTAGCAACAGTATCATCAAATTTTTGGTGGTAACACATAATTATCTGATGAACCAGGCAAATCAGTTTTGTTGATTTCGTCCACCGCAACTTCTTCCGTCACCGCCACCTTTTTCACATAGAGAAAAAAAACTTAAATTGGAATTGCTGTTTTGTAATTTTGAATTGAAAATTTGTTATATGTCTATAAACTAACTGTGCCTTGAATGGATCGATTGACTACTGAAATCAGCTATTTTTCATACAAACTTATCTTTCTCGCTTGCTTACCTCATTTGCTTCGCCTTTAGCATCAACTAAGCCACCATCGTCAGCAAAAGAATCAACGACAGGAGTGATACAATCACCGAAATATAGCAAAACCAATTCTCGTCGATTCACCGCTTGTTGACAAAATCCACATACTGATTTTCTGAAAAAATATATACGTTATTAGCAAAATTATTTTGAAGATCTTGATCTATATCACATAGATTATACGCTAAATTTGTAAACGGCACCGAGGTCAATGACTTTTGTTTTTCGTAGTTCAGTATGGAATGAAATATTGAAATTTATTTACTTGTGAAGCCAATATCGGATGCAATCACGATGAAACACATGACCACACAAAGTGGCATTTAATTGTTTGCCATTCCACAAATTATTTTTGCAAATCGTACATTCCGCAACAAAAAAGTGTATCATTTGGGTGTTCACCGTGTTTCGTCCGTGTTTGCCGATTGACGAACGAAGAAATTGCAAACATGAAACGAAAAATATTTATGAAACGCAAAATGTCTCAACCGATTGAATCAAAATTAAGCCCTCGGACCAAAAAGCGCAAAGAAGATGCCGTTTTCAAGCCACCAGTGCCGTTGCCAATCGAATTTGTCGACATTGAATCAATGGAAGATGAATGTATGTATGCTTTAAAAGCATTTCAAAAATAAGAAAATATACAATATTCGTTAATATTGATATGTTAACGGTCAGAAATATATACGGAGTTTTTTTGAATACAAATAACGAGGATTTGTTTATTCTGAACGGGCTAAATGGCCGATGTTTATAAATTCCTATTTCATTTCTCAACAAATGAGAGTAGAAATTAATAAACATTGGCCATTTAGCACGTTCAGAATAAACTAATCCTCGTTATTTGTATTCAAAAATCTTCGCATTTGTTTTTGACGTTTTACCCAATTCTGGCTCTTTTTGACATTTGAAAACAGACTGAACAAACATGGCGGTCAGTGTTATTAGTACGAGACGCTAAATGAGATCATAGGGCGCAAAAAGCATTAAGTTTTCTGAAAATATATATTTGCCAAGTTAATTTGCCAGTATATTTGCTAGTATATTTGTATTTTGCTATTTCATTTTGTGAATTTATTATTATGGAAAAACGTGTGCGATTTAAATTCATTAGATGAATTGTGTAGAACCGCTACAATTGACAACAGAAAAGGTGCAAAACCATTTGTGTGTTTTATGTGCCAAAAGAACTTTACTTGTTGGAATTATGAATTCATCAACCATTTTGCTACTGAGCACATTTTCCATTCAAATATAAATAAAGAGTCTTACGGGAGTAAAACGAACTTTTCCGCACGGTGGTAGTTGCGTATTGTATTAAGCAAGTTCAAAATGATATTTTTTCGATTTTTCAAGCCTTTCAAGCGGCGTAAATTTCGAGACCAAAAAATATGTTCAAACCTTGACATCGAAATATTCTTTAATTTAATAGCAGAAGTACTCGCAAAAAGTTTTGTGGAGTGAATTTCGTATCGCTCACCGTAATATTTCATCGAAAGTGGCAAATACTGCAAAACGAAAATCTGTTTGATCTCTTGATCAATAACAAAAAAAAAATAAACAAAATTTGAATAATCTTTTTCCGGAGGTTGGTAATGTCACTCATTCAATTGCCACAAGTTTCAAGAGAACAACAGAAAAATATCAAAAAAATTAAAATTTCCATACAACAAATCAAAACATTTGGATGAAAATTTTTGAAAATGTAAAAATTTAAAAAATAGGAAATCTACAAGGGAATAGTGTCTCCCAATCTTATTCAATTCAATAAAAATATGGGTTATTGTCAAAATTATTGGGTTATTGATTCCCAGTCTATGATCAAAAAAGGAATCAACAGCTGCGTGGTGTGTGCGAAGCAAAAAAAAGGCCATGAATCTGTAGTGGTTTACTACTTTATTATTGGTACTCAAATAATAAAACTGTTGATTTGTAATGTAATCGCTTAATTCATTTCAATAAAAGTGACGCCAGATACAATATTTTTGTTGCTATCAAGCATTTGCGATAAAAGTGTTCGACGAGGTAATCTGCATATTCATCTCTGAATATTGAGTTGGCTGGTACTTTACGTGTTCGTATTTCGACATTTTCTTCCTTCTTTCCCTTTTCTTCTTGTTTTGCTTTCTTTCTTGGAACACCACCAAAAATTTTAGGCCCTCGCCTTTTTGCCATTGTGATTCTAATGAAAATTATTACTTTATTTTATTATGACACAGTCTCCATTATATAATTGAACAATATTTCGATGTATTAATACCTTTATAAAGGCAACGATTGGAATCTTTATCCCATCAGCTTAATATGAGCATCGATTGTACAATGTGGTGAAATACTTCCAATATTAACAACGAAATTCAAATATTTTGCTGCGTCATTTTAGAATTGAGAATGTAAAACAGAACGATGCTAAAAATCATATGAAATCATTTGTTTATACTAACAATACTGTCACACGATGCGAACGCTTTGAATGCAGAGCACATATTTAATATATACAAATATCGTTCGTATATGTGTGCGTCAACCGAAAAATGTCAGAAAGATTCGGTTGCATTCCGAAAATTCTATTTCAGCACTTGAAGCTAAGAAAAATAAATGCAACAAATGACGTATAAAAAATGTTCTTCTCCAGAATTTGAAATCAAATTACGCAAATCTCTTTCCGAATAAATTGTTTATTTTTTTATTTGAGCGTAGATATTTGAACCATGCACACAGAAACAAGTATTCGAGTACGCTTACCCGCACTTGCAGTGTTAGTAGAGACTTTACCCCTCAAAATGAGTTACGCACTCTATTTTACTTTATTTTTGGTGTTAGTTTCATCGAACATATGTGACGATACACTTAGCAATCATATTCGTTAGCTTATACACAGACTCATATGCACGCAACGAAACATAACTCGTTGAACGTACATATGTACTACAAATGTATCTCTTTTTTCACTGTGATGCGTTTACTTCAATGAAACTAACACCAAAAATAGAGTTAAATAGAGTGCGTAACTCATTTTGAGGGGTAAAGCCTCTACTTACACCGCAAGTACGAGTAAGCGTACTCGAATACTTGTTTCTGTGCATAGTTTTCTCGAAGATTTATGTAAAGGAGTGAATTTGGTTCACTTTTATAATGTATACATTATTATTTGATTAAATGAATTAATTAATTTTAACTTGCAATGTTAGGTGCGAAAAATGAACAGTCAACTTTTATCGCAGTCAATGATGCATTTAAATTGAATATAAAAGTATTATCTAAAATAGATCGGGTAAAAATCTTACAACCTGGTGCATGCAAGATGATAGTGTTAGAATCCTATATATTCAAGATAATATTACAGAATATATGGCTAACCGCTCAGCTCAGCGGATATATCTATCTAATTATGCAACACAGTGTTTCAAACACTGATTATTTTCAATCATTCAACGCTTTATTTGGATATTAACCAATAAAAAGCATAAAATAAGACGGTTGTGCGTAAGTTTGAGTATAATTTCCATACAAAAATAGCAAAACTGATCACAAATGGCCAAAAACGTGAATTTTTGTATGGAAAGTATACCCCCCGTGAATTTCGCATTTCATTTGAGGTTAAAATGAACCTTCCAATATTTTCTATACAATGACATTTCATTTTTCGTCAACATAAGAGAATAAATAACAATAAAAAATGATGATTTATGATTTCAAATGAAGTTTTTTGTGGTTTTTATTGAAAATTCATTGAATTGGTGAAAAAAATAATAATATGCATTCAAGTACAAGAACAGAATGGATTCAAGGTGATAGTGAGATAAATTTCCTCGTCTTTTGGTGAATATAAAATCTAAGGCTGAAAAATCTTTTTCGATTTCAGTTTCTTGCCAAAATCCTCGAATATTGGTTGTTATTGACATCGTCTCGGCAGGAATGTCTTCTGGTTGCAATTCAAATGAATTACTGGGTGTTGATGCAAGTGAATTGCGATTCAAATACATTTGAACCTTACTGTCATCTTCAAAGTCCACGTTGATACTCACTTCGGATACGACTGAATAGTTTGTTGCTCGTTCATTTGTCGATGCACTTGATGAACTTTTGATGCACTGTATGTGGTGACGCAAATTTTCCAAAAATCCAATAGCAATGTCGTTGCGTTTTTCTTCGTTTCGTGTTACCTCAGTCCTGTAAAGAGGGTCCAAAAATAGTACCGCTAACATAACAGGATTGTTAAATATTATCTTCTTTCGAGACTTGATTGCTTCCTTTAACCATATTGCGAATTGTACTTTCCAAGCCTATTTGCATATTGAGCCAAATACCATAACAATCGGTAAGAGTCAACTCTTTATCTTGTAACCTAATTTTCACCTTATATGGAATTTTAAGAATGACGAACAGCTGTTTTAACGCATTCCACTTCTTCACACACATGCGCGCTGGGGGGGTTTTCCGGTTTGACCCCCCTCTGAGAATTTTTTTCTCAGATTTACAATATAATTGTACAAAAAATAGCAAAAATACGCTGATTTTGAAGTCAAACTTGCAAAATTTCGGGTCGCTTCGCTCGCCAACACACATTTTTACTTGTTTCCAGAGTATCCTGATTTGCTGCTGCTCAGCATATAGCTGAGAGCTGAGAAATGCTGAGCTCGTGCGGCTAACGCATACGAAACGGATGCACGATACATATTCCCCTTTCATTTCGTATGTGCTGCCGTTGACGCTATTGCCGGTACAATGGTTACACACTATACCAGCGAACATACGAAGTGAAAGGGGAATATGTATCGTGCATCCGTTTCGTATGCGTTAGACGTACACTTTCAGAATATATGAAAGACTGAGAGCAAAAACAGCACGTCGCATCTCATCTCTTGCTTTCACTTACGTAAGCAAAATAACGAGGGATGCGACGTGATGTTTTTCTCGCAGCTTCTCATATGTCGGTCGCAACACAATTTCAAACTCAACTGGTTACTAAGTTTTGAGTTTTGAATTGAACGTCCAATCAACTGTTTATAACCGTTTAAACGGGGTGAATGCATGTGTGCGTGCCATCCGTTTCGTATGCGTTAGCCGCACGAGTTCAGCATGTCTCAGCTCTCAGCTATATGCTGAGCAGCAGCAAATCAAGATGCTCTGCTTGTTTCTCTCATGCAAAATTGTTATTTTAGTTTTCCATATAAATACCCCCCCCCCTCGAGACCAAAGTCAATTTGACCCCCCCTCTGATCAAAAAACCGTGCGCATGTGTGCTTCTTCATCAACAAGCCGCACGGCTTGTTATTAATTTCGAAGTGTTGAACAATGGCTCGGTACTCCAAAACATCACGAATCTATAGAAAAAAAACCGTTATAAACATTTGAAATAAAAAAAAGGTTTCAACTGAACAAACTAAAGTACCATACTAATAAATGGTAATATTCTTATACTTGATACCAATCTTGCTGATTATGCACAAATTATGAAACGTATATTGAAGAAAATTGAAATCAATGTAACATATGTCCACCTGCACGCTATCACCAAAAAATGAGCATGTGAATTTTGTGAATTTGCAACGGTTCATATGTGGTCCAACAAACCACTGATGGACGCAATTTATACATGCAGTTAAAGCAGTCGATACAAAGACTATCCAGAATGGTCTATGCCAAAGTGATATAGAAGCGATGAGATTACTGCCTAAAATGATAAAAAAATCAAATTCACGTATAGTTGGCGCTACATTCTATGTAACAAGCGTATACTTTCCACTTAGTCCGTTGCAACAGAAAACAAGTTTGCATACAATGCAGCGCAAACTATATGTGAATTTTATTTTTTATCGTTTTTGGCAATAATTAAAATAAGAGCTACTTTTTCTCCACAACGATTCATATTAAGATTTATTTACATCGAACGTTAATACTATGCTTAAAAGCTAGCACATACATACGCTCGTATTTTTTGTGTTGTCCAAAAGAAAGATTTTGGCCTCTTCTATTGCTTTTTTTAACCTTATATTATTAAAATTACTCGAAAAATTATTGAAACCCTCAAAAAAATGTGTGATTGCTTTTCTGTTGACGTTCGATCGAGTATAATCCCCAAAAAAGTGGATTTGGTATTTTCCGTTGGATAATATGTTTTCGATTACACCCGGCCAATGTGGGTAGCCTCTTACGTGTGCCCATACTAATTCGTTTTCATGTAGCGATGGCATTAGGGCATTTATTCTTGTTATTTTGCTTGTGGTTTTTTTAGTTGTCATCACTCTTGTGCGCTCGGTAATAGTTGATTCATGTTGACTGAGTCTTATTCGTTTTGTTTGATTTGAATCGGCTTCTAAAGTAATATTTCTCTTTCGTTTCGATCGCCTTAAAGGATTAACTATAAATTTCAAAATATAATATTAATTGAAATCTGTTTGTATATATTAAAAATATATAAATATAATATCTGATAAATTACGCATTTGTGGCCGAACCAACTACAGTAAAACAGGCAATGTCAACATCTGAAGCAATAGAATGGAGAGATGCGATGGATGATGAGATGAAATCTCTTAGAGAAAATAACACCTGGACTGTAGTTGACGTTCCTGGACTGTAGTTGAGCAAATTATATCGAAATTGATCAAATAAGATATATTAACGATATAT
>NW_022203983.1:0-1609 GCF_009176525.2 Contarinia nasturtii | reverse complement strand
CAAATGAGGGACTTATTTGCATTCATATTGGCATTAAATGTTCCACCAAATGCTGTAGCATTATGGAATGAATTTAAAAATGATATGTAAGAAGATCATTTGAGAACTATGTCAATTGATGTGGCGTATAACCGCTCTCTCTTAGAAATTGAAGATATATTAATTCTTCATAATTTGAATTGTGTAGCGTTTGGTTTACCAGTTTCAAGAGGTAATTTCATTGCAAATGATGGAGATTACGATCCATATGATGAACAGTTTTTATTTGATGAAATGTCCCAAGCACTTGCATTGCACCATTCACGCCGGGTTTTGACACCGTGCGTTATGCGTCCACATATATACACGCTCCGTGCGTTTCGTGCAATAAACCTGAAGTGTGTACGCATGCCGTAAGCAAACGACATCAACGCGAAGTACAAACAATAGAATAAGTATATGTGTATGTACGTTATGTATATATAACGTCGGCTGTTTTCTTTATTCGCACATTCGTTGTCCAAGTATACTTTGCAAGCGCTTTCTAAATTAAGATCACGATATGATAGAATAAATGTTTACGCATAAATAAATTCTTTTGATTTGTTTTATTCAATTAGTTCTAATGTGAGAACAACAAAAATTAAATCTAATATTAAATAGAATAAATAAAACATAGTTTTGTTCAGCTAATCAACAATCAATACATTTCTTTTCACCCCATCTTCATGATTCAATTTTCAGGATTTCGCTCGGTTCCTTTACCTGAGAAGCAAAATAAAAATTATCAATTACATTCAATTGAAATTAGGTTTTTAGGTATATATACCTCCTTCGTTAACACAAGTGTTTAATTTTGGTGTAATTTCACACAACAGCGATACTTCATCTTTTTCTTCTTCTATTTCATCAGCAATCATTTTAGAAATTTTTTTGGAGCGCACTATATTTCTTATTCCACCTTTTATGTGTTCATTCAACTTTTTCAGACGCGATGAAAACTCATTTTCTGGCACTTGCATTAACCGCTCCTTATATATATTCGCAATTATTTTCTTTTTCTTTGCACTCACAGGCTGCTTACCATCGAATGCAAATTCGGCTGTTCGATTAGCCAGCTTTGATAGGTCATTTTTATATAGAATTTGCAAACAGCTTCTGATGAACGTGGAATCATTTGTCGAGCCAATGCTAATTGAACGCAAATTTAATAGTTCATTTTCATCGAACGAGTCTTTAAAAGAATTGAACATCAACGATTCGACTGTTGATTGCGCACTTAATACGCTGTTTAACCGCAAATCTTTATACATATTCACTTTATTCGAATCATCGAACATTTTTTTTAACTGTTTACAATCTCTCTTCAAAATATTTTTCTCGTCTACTAACTCGGCATTTAATTTTGTCAAATGTTCAATTTTCGATTCCAGTTCATTTATTTTTTTCAGACACTCTGTGTGTGTATCACCACTATTGCTATTATTTCCTTTGTTTGCTTCGGAACATGATTTATTGATAATTTCATTTTCTTTTCGCAATCTTTTTGCTAGAAAATCGTTCGCCGAACATTCTTCGTTTGATCGTTTTGATTTAGAAAAATAATAATTAATTTTTTCGTTTGGTTTTA
>NW_022203982.1:0-2200 GCF_009176525.2 Contarinia nasturtii | reverse complement strand
CGAAAATATATCTTCTTATTCTGATGTAAATAAATTCATGCTTTATTAGGAATTATTTTCATTACGCAAACGTTTTCGAGCAACCGTGTGCTCATCTTCAGGCTAACAATGAAACTAACAAGTCTTCCACGAGTTTCATTAATAATTTTTGATTTTCTTTGATGCATTAGATGGAAGACAGTTCGCAGTGAACTCAACGGCTGATATTCCGTAAAGCAGCGATGATGTGCCGAGTGTACACGAATCGTGAATTGTTCTAATACGCGTTACTGAAGTCGTATTGGTTTTAAACGAGTATGGTTATTACTAAAAAATCAAATTGGTTGACTAGTGAAAGTTATTAATTTTGCTGGTTTTTAAAAGATGTTGCCTGGATTAGTAAATCTGTATAATTTGGCCATTTGAAGGTTTATAAAGACTAAAATGGTCTTAATTATGAGATAAGATCAATTTGAGCGTAGAAATGTAAAAAACCAACCAAAATTGTTATTTCTAAAAATCACATTTTTTTCGATATTTTTTGAAAAAGTTCTCTTCACTCTCGTTCAAGTCGCCACCCTATATGACATATAACCCTATCAAAGAATGGCTGTTTTGGAATCAGCTCATGCTTATACAACTACTCTGGGCTGTAGGCTTTGATACTTAATTTTTTTAGAAAAAGTCATCCACCCTAATATTTATGTACCTTGTTATTGTTCATTATCTTTGGCCACTGATTATTTTTTTGAAATTGATAATTAGAATTAAACTTGACCTTAGCAATGTTTATCTGTGAATCATCATGACACTGATATTCTCTTGAAATTGAATCATTTTGGTTAATGTTTATTTTATTTGTACTCTGCATATAATTTATAACATTGCTCACAGCATAATTTATGAATGTGGATTTTTTAATACGAGGGTTGCTCCATAATTTTTTTTAAAAACATATATAACACAGTTGTTTTTTGTCGAAAATGGTTTTATTGTTTTTCAAAATATTCCCCGAGATGATCGATACACTTTTGCATTCGATGAAACCATTTGTCATAGCATTCGTGCCACTCCGAAACTGATATCTCCAAAACGTGTGTTTTGAACGCTTCAACTGCTTCTTCTGGTGTCGAAAATCGTTGACCACGTAGTTTTTTCTTCACGCTTGGGAACAAAAAAAAGTCTTTGGGTGCCAGGTCAGGACTGTACGGTGGATGACCCATCAGTTCGATGTTTTGACCGGTCAAAAATCGAGTAGTTTGAAAAGATGTGTGAGAGCTCGCATTATCGTGATGAAGAATTATTTTGCGACGGTGGTTGTTTTTCCTTATTTCACCAAACACTTCGGGCAAACAAATGGTGGTATACCAATCAGAATTGACGGTCTTACGATCCTCTAGTGGAACGGTTGCCACATGACCACTTCTCCCGAAAAAACAGGCGACCATTCGCTTCGAAGTGCTTCTTGCTCGAACAACTTTCGTTGGGTTATCTTCATTTTGGAAGACCCATACAGTCGACTGCTGTTTCGTTTCGGGCTCATAGGCATATATCCACGATTCGTCACCAGTGACGATTTTATTAACGTCTTTTGAAGCACCACGATTGAATTTCTTGAGCATTTCTTTACACCAACTCACACGAGCCATTTTTTGTTCATCGGTCAATTTATGTGGGATCCAACGAGAGCAAATCTTTTTTACGGCTAAATGTTCATGCAAAATTGTATGTATGCTGTGGGATGAAATGCCCAAAGATGCCTCAATCTCACGGTAGGTCACATGACGATCTTCCATAATCAGTTTTCTGACAGCATCGATGTTTTGTGGCACAACAGCCGATTTTGGACGACCTGTATGAAACTCGTCTTTGAGCGAACTACGACCGCAACGGAATTCTCGGTACCAGTTATAAATTGTCTCAAGGGTTGGTGCTTCATTGCCAAAGGCCAAATGAAGTCGATCGAAACACTGTTGTTGAGATAATTTACTTCGAAAATCGTAGTAAATCATTTTACGAAAATCTTCACGTGTAAAATTCATTTTTTTGTTGAGTCGCAGTTTACCAGTCACTGTAAACAATACAAATAGCGTTCGTACGACAAAAGGTTCAGGGCACGAATACATACCAAAACATCAAACTTTACGAATATGACAATGGTTTACATCGGGCAACACTATAAGTACCATTTTAAAAAAAATTATGGAGCAACCTACGTAAG
>NW_022203981.1:0-5692 GCF_009176525.2 Contarinia nasturtii | reverse complement strand
TGTGGAGACATATCGTTTGACATTGACATCAATGAAGTCGATGTGTTGAATGCGTTGCAATCGATAAACGTGAGCAAAGGAGCTGGTCCAGATGGTATCTCACCGAAACTATTGAAAAACTGCGCACACTCATTGGCAAAACCATTACCAGTACTATTTCGGGAGTCATTGCAGCGGGGATTCGTTCCACAAGCATTGAAAAATTCCAGCATAGTGCCAATATTCAAGTCCGGCAAAAAAAGCATCGCTTCGAACTATAGGCCAATTGTGATCATTCCAACAATCGCAAAAATATTCGAAATTGTAGTTCACCGCAAAATCGACTTATTCGTAAATGGAAAAATCAGTCACAATCAACATGGCTTCGTGAAAAATCGGTCAACCTCAACAAATTTGCTGCAAATGGTAAATTTCATGATGGACTCTACTCAGAGAAATTGAACAGTGTAAACACAAATGTTTGTTGTGTATTTCGCCCATTTACACTGACGTTTCACACACAGTGTGAAAAAAAATTAAAATAAAAATGTAAATTTTTTTTAGAGCAAAATATCACCATAAATCACATCAATTTCAAATCAAATAATATTTTAAATCTTTCATTGAATATTTAACAATAAAATAAAAATATGAAAAAAAAATTATCATTTGAAAAAAATATTTTTTTTTACGAAAAATCAATGACGATTTGCACTGACGTTGTAAAATATCGAATTCACATCATTTTTGTTGTAGTGTGGTCAATTCGACGTTTCACATTGTGTGTGAAACGTCTGTGTAAATGGGAGAAATACACAACAAACATTTGTGTTTACACTGTTCAATTTCTCTGAGTATGATCGAAAAATGTCAAACGGATGTACTGTACACCGATTTCGAGAAGGCCTTCGATCGTGTCAATCACTTGAGATTGCTTCAGAAATTGGTGAGATTTGGATTCGGCCGACAAATTATCAAATGGTTCCATGGTTATTTGACATCACGAACGCAGTTTGTCGGAATAGGCGAAAGAAAGTCACGGACTTTCACTGTACCATCAGGAGTACCTGCGGGAAGTATGTTGGGACCATGTCTATTTATTGTTTTTATTAACGATATTGTCGAAACAGTATCAAATGTACTTGTTTTATTATTTGCAGATGATTTAAAATTGATTCGTACCGTAAAATCGCCCATTGATGCCATCATTTTCCAAAATGCGATAAATCAATTGAGTGACTGGTGTACCGAAAACAGCCTGCATTTGAATCTGAAGAAATGTTTTGTGATGACGTATGCTAAAGGTGGGAACATCGTCAACTACGATTATACGATTGACAACGGTCAACATACGTTTGAAAGGATCAGCATACACAAGGATCTAGGCGTTATTTTTGACACCAAACTAACGTTTTTCAACCACACCCATGCAGTTACAGCAAGTGCACACGCGGAAATTTCATAAAACGCACACTGAAAAATAAATTCACTATCGAATCTGCGAAAATGTTATACTGTGCATTAGTCAGGTCAAAGTTAGAGTACGCGAGTATTGTATGGCAACCGTACCACCTACATACACTCCGATAGAATAGAATCAATTCAAAAAGGATTTGTGATTTGGGCATTAAGGTTTGTTTACCAGAGAGACGAAAACTTTGTATTACTACCGTATCATTTTAGATGTGATGTTTTGAAAATTCAACTGCTTTGGAGAAGGCGTATAAATACCTCTATATTTTTAATTTATGACCTCCTTTTGGGTAGAATAGTGTCTAGTTCGCTTCGAAATAAAATTGTATACACACGACAGCAATATAACGTAAACCAAAGATATTTAAGAAATACAGAACTAATTAGAATGTTCACTTCGGACTATGCACACAATCAGCCATTTTATGTAGCTTGTAGGAATTTCAATTTAATACGTGAAACATTTTTAGAATCGGCATCGAGGCAAATTTTTAGAAATAATATTGTTAAGTTGGAGAATGTGATATTTGTTAATCGGTAAAAGGTTTAACTTATTAATTGTATTGAAACACTAGAAATTAAAACAATGAACACAATCGATGTCTGCTACTCCGAAGTCGAAAAGGCTGGTGGCTGGATATTCGATCGGGTAGTGATTCATTGTGAATGCTATTGTACAAAATGTTATGATAAATTCAGTCTGTGATCAGGAATAAATAAATAAATTAATTAATTTCTGATTTGGGCGATCGAAATGTGTGCCATTTTTTAGTTTCACTGGCAACCGCACCATGGCGCTACTGTCAACGTTGCTTGTCATCGTCGCGCTTTGGCTAATCTTATCGTTAGCTAATTTTGTATGGAATAAGAAATATATAATAATAAGAAATATATCTAATTTGTACAAGGTAAATGGAGAATACATCACCGCATGCGATCATGACGATACAGTCAATATTTTACGAAATGCAGGTAGTATATGCTGCTTCAAAAAGTGTACGTTTCTATATTAATTTTTGTTTTTTCATTCATGAACAGGAGATATTGTTGTACTTACAGTGAAACATTATAAAGCTGCTACACCCTTCCTACAAAAACAATGTAATTTTAAATTATTTTTCATGAGAGAAACAATTGAAACATTTTATTCAACTGAAGAATCCATATCAATATGACAACAATACGAACATAGTATTGACGTTCGCATTGTACAAATTATGTTGATGAGGTCGACGAAGATTCGCAGAAAACGCAATTGAAAAAATAACAACAATTATAGCAAAAAATACAAGATATTTTTTTTCAATTTAATGCATTTGACGATTTCATGCGAGTACAAATGAATGTCCGAGAATGAAAGTGAGTCTTCTCCTGAGAACATAGAAATGTGTAACAAATCTTAAAGATTTCATTGAATTGTAGTACCAACGCAAATTTTATTGAAATGAAACACGGCGTGTTACACTTCAATAAATTTTGTTTTGTTATTACATTTTGAAAAATTGCTTGCCGTGTGTTTCAATTTAAAATGCTTTTTTATGATGTTACGAATGAAAAAAATTGATTTTGATGTTACGAATAGAAAAAATTGGTTTTGATGTTACGAGTTTAAAAAAAAAATACTAATTTTTACGCTTTTTATGAGATCGATCAGAAAAGTCGTGAAAAAATCTTCAACATGAATTGGAATGTAAACTGCACTGCCGTAGGTCCGTATATATTTGACGTGTGTCATTTCAGCGGTCTTCCGTGTTTTTCATACAAGCCTCCCATGTAGATGGTGAAAAATCGCGAAAAATGAAAAAAATAATTAAATTTTTTTTCTTCAATTCTCAAATACTACTCAACTTTCTGTATCACTTGGTGAAATCAGAATGAAAAAAATCGCATTCCATATCATCTAAATCACGATCTGGACTTTTTTCACTGTTTGAGTGCTGTATACCGAGTCTCCGGGAGTTTCATACAAGCTTGCTATGTGATGCCCATTGAATAATCTTATATGTTGACATTTGATTTACATTCTTAAATTAGTCTTTTTTTTAACTCGTAACATCAAAACCAATTTTTTCTATTCGTAACATCAAAATCAATTTTTTTTATTCGTAACATCGTAAAAAAGCATTTTAAATTGAAACACACGGCAAGAAATTTTTCAAAATGTAATACCAAAACAAAATTTATTGAAGTGTAACACGCCGTGTTTCATTTCAATAAAATTTGCGTTGGTACTACAATTCAATGAAATCTTTAAGATTTGTTACACATTTCTATGTTCTCAGGAGAAGACTCACTTTCATTCTCGGACATTCAAATATCTTCCTCCTTTGGTTGTCATTCTTTCCACGATCTAAAGAAATAAGACCCCATCAATTTAACCAGTAAAATTTCTTCCATTTCTTCTTCATTTTTACAACACTTTTTTAAGTATGTCGGGATACTCCTGATTCTGACAATGATGCCATGTGTGCAGAGTTAAAAAAAGATGAAGGCTGGAAAAAATCTGTGAATAATAACAGGCCTGTTTCAATTGTATCAGAAACTGAACGAAATGATAAGAAGTGGATTGATATTATTTCAGGTAAGGCGGTAATCTGTATGCGCGTGTGTGAATGATATCACAATTCAAATTATTATTAATTTGTTATACAATCTATTAATGCTAAATTATACAGAGAACTTTTTAAATTTTTTTGAGCGCCCCTATAAAGTTGTTGTAGTAAAAGCAAATGTTTTCTTTACCATCTACATTTCTTACTAACACAATATTGAATTACATTTAGTTAAGCCTGCCAGATCGCCCGGATAAATTCGGGTTCGCCGGGATTTTCGAGGCCAAACCCGATCGAAAAATCTTCCGGCGCGGATGCCCTTTGATTTCAAAGTTTTTCTGTGGCCAATATTTTTCTTTTGGTTGAAAAAAATTATTTTGAAGGGATTCGCCCGGATTTTTCACAGTAATGAAATCCCTACTAAAGAGCTAGATGGTGGCGACAGTGGTAATGGGATTTTTAAATTTATTTGAACGACGCCATTTTTCTATACTTGTCCATTATGATGTACATGTAACAGAAGAAACACACAATCCATGTCCACGCTAGTGGACATAAATGGTTTGAAGAATATTTGCAACCGTCAATGTGAACTAGATCGAATTTGCTAACATACGATAAAAATGACTTAGAAAGTGTGTTTCAAAATAATATCACTGATGTCGACTGTCGACACCATTTTGAGTCGACACCAATTTGAGTGTTATTTTCTCACTTTAAGATCTTTCCAATGATTTGTATATGTACGTGTGTGTTAATTAGTGGCGCCAAAGTAACTGAATAAAAAACAATCTATTTGAAAATTAATAAAATTCATGTTTTGAACCACAGCTGTCTGTTTTGAATGTAAAAATGTATATCAAGTTTTTATTCACAGTAAACAGAAAAATTATCTACCAAATTTTGGTTTCGTTACTCATTCTTACCTTAAAGCTATTATCATTCGAACCATGAGTAAAACCAACTTCAAAAATACCACTTCCTCCTAATTTTGGGTCAAGAGATCCAAATTTGGCAATAAGATCTTTCAAATTCAACTTTCTAACACACTTTTTAATAGGAAGATCAAGACTTATCAAGTTGTTAGCAGAGATTTGACACATCAACATTCACTGTTAAAATTTTATTGGAATCGGCTACCGTTTTGGAGTTTCGGTAATTGAAAAAAATAGAAACAAGTCCAATTTTATTTTGCTTAAAACGCTACAGCGAACGATCGTTGACAGCTATGGTTAAAACTAATGAGGCTTAACTAATTAATTATAATTATATCAGCTATCAAAATTATCAATTTCCCAGAGAGTTATAATAACACGAATCGCATATGCTTCTGTGCAGCTCAAAATTTCAAATTGTGAAAATTGTGTATGATTTAAGTGGAGTCGACAGTTCGAATATATGACTCCCAAGATCTATGGGTGAGATCTAAAAGAACGTATGTATTTTTTTCGCCTTAAATTTTGGAAAAGGAATGTATGTGTTTGGCCAATTCTGTCTTACTGAAAGGGAAGTATGTTTTATACCGAAAAATTTTTGTAAAAGGAAAGTATGTTTTTCGGCTGAATGCCGAATGTTGATAAAGGAATGCATGTTTCGTACTAAATAAATTTTGCAAAAGGATAGTAAGTGATTCTGAATCAGTTGTTAAAAAAGGGATGCATGTTATAACGTATTTTTCTGGAATTGGG
>NW_022203979.1:0-3373 GCF_009176525.2 Contarinia nasturtii | reverse complement strand
ACCGATTTTGTTTACAATAAAATTTTGTTTTGTTTTCAACAGGATTTCTTGAGAATTATATGAGAGTGTTTGAAGCGTGGTTTGGGCGATCAATTGGTTTTATTGTCATTTCAAAAACGATTTTGTGTGTTCAGAATGCTGTTCCCTGTGGAATGGATATATTCACAGTTGGTTTTGTGACTGTCTTTGTTTTAATTTCGAAATAACAGAGTGTTGATAAAATTAACTGTGAATATTCCAACAACATTTCGATCGGCAAAATATTTGATGTCACGTTGGAAATAAATTTCATCATTCGATTTAGAATACAGAGTCACTTTGTTGAGGTAAGAGGTGATATTTATAATGCGCTCTTCATTACTGTTTCATTTAATTTGTGATAGAAGTGTTTATATCTTATTGTGTTTGTGATCTATGCTATATTTGATGTATTTTTTTCTTTAATTTTTGTACAATAGATCTGTCACGATGAGAAGAAAGAGAGCCAAGAATGGGCGCAGTACGTCGTTGAAGATGACTCTAAATCAAGTGCTGCGGGAAGGGTATCGTGCACCATTCATCGATCAGGTCACATACTGGTGCCTTTCGGCCACAATGATTACGACTCTGGCGTCATTACTGTTTTTGTTCAAAGCAAACAAAGCCTTTGACGATGAAAATGTTCGATTTTTTAAAGGTGAATCCGATGAATACACGAATGATGAATTCAATAAATACGTGAATGGTGTAATTGGTGAATGTTTCACCTCGGTATTACAAGAAAATTACCACAAATTACCGCTTGCATTTCGACGAACTGTGGAGCAAGCATGTCCTGATTTTCTTCGTCCAGAAAATTGGCCAGCTCGCGAGGGCATGGGGAACGCATTCAATCATCTCATCACTCAGTACATAACAAACGTGAAAAATAACATCAAAGTATGGGCATTCAGTCGCATCAAGAAATTTTTCACACTAAAGCGCTACGAACTGAATTTGAATCGACAAGGAAATCTCATCACTGAATTGGATGTAAAACGTGCGACGAAGATCGTAATGTTCCAAAGTAGAGTCGAGAGAAACGCGAACATCGATCTTCTATTAAACGAAGCAGCAGGCATTGGATTGCCAATCAATGTACACTTTCAGAATCTCATTCGTGATCGCTGGTTCCAAACCATTCCAATATTTATAAACATTCAGCGACAAATTTTCGATTTTCACGCGAAATATGAAATGTTGAAACAACGCTGGTTCCAATATCGACGCGATCCGAACAACAATGTCATGCCGACCACTCCACTCCCGCCAAAAATAAAGAATTTTTTAGTAGTTCCAATCCACGATTTCGATATGAAACATATCCGCATCGATATCCATCTTTTTTATTTGATTGCGCGCAAATTTGGAGCATTGAAATTGGCAAAAGGAAAACGCGGTCAGCCAATAAACATTGAAAAAACTGAATACGATAGCAATCCAGCTTTCTATTGGAATTTAATATTTGACATGCCAAAAATTTCGAAACTTGGAAATGGTAAGGAATTCGATTTTGCTGTGGCAACCGATAGTGTGGCAGTTTCGTTATGTTTCGTGAAGCCTGAACGCAATACACCAGAACTTGATAACAACACCATCAAAGAGAAGTACAATAATTTTGAGTTTGATTATGTGCTTGGAATCGATCCAGGAGTTCGTACATGGAACGCCACAGTTCGCAAACACGTTCGATCCGGCAACGAGGTAAGAAACAATAAATTCATTCTTTATTTATCATTTGTTTACTTCTATGATTTTTTGTTCGTAAATCTCAGGAAAACATCACAATTGATGGTCCAAAATACCATTTCAAAGCGAAATATGGCAAACGCAAGCGTAAATCCGATCAATGGACTGAATTGTTGCAAAAACAACGGGAGCTCGACTATAAACGCTATGCATTTTTTCCATCGCCGAAAGGACGTTCACATTGGATGTGTTACATCGCTTATTATGTGAAAATGATGAAACCAGCTATGGCGGTGTACACAACAAGAAAGTTTATTCGACTCCGTCTCGATAAATACATCGAAGAGAATCGGGCCAGTGACAAAATCGCGGCATCACTGACGAAAAAAAAGTCGGCGCTCGTTTTTATTGGTGCAGCTCAAATAGCTCCAAACTCACCAATTGGTATTAAAAAGCGATTGCGATGCCCGGGATTACGACGACTATTGAACAGTTTTAAGAAGTTGGGAAATTGTATTGTACGATTGGTCGACGAATACAATACATCGCAAACTTGTGCAAAATGTTTCCGGCCATTCGATCGACGAACCAAAAGCGATCGATACAAAGTTTGTCAGCATTGTATTCCAAGTGAAGATGAGTCATCGCAATGGAATTTACCGAACGTCATTATCACCATGAAAAGCAACCGAGTGTACCAACAATTGCGTAAATATGCAGTTGATTTTGTTAATCGATTGAATGCAGTCAACCCAGATCATATTCCAATGGATTCAGATGGTTTAGTGTCAAAACTTCAAGTATGTTTCAAAAACTGGCAACTAAACACTGGCATTTGGAAAGATGATCAAGCTCCATTTCAATTGAAAACTGTTTGGCACCGGGATATCGTTGCAGCCAAGAACATCATGTACAAAGGTGAAAAAATATCACTGAAATTAAAAATGTTTAAGAATGTTTTGGCTAACAATTTGTTGTTTACGATTTTGTTTTTAGGTCTTTGTACGGTGTTGGGATTGGACATTCATCCGCAACTATTGAGACCACAGAATCAAAATGCTGCCGTACAAAATCAAGCAGCTGACGATGAGGATTCCAGTGACGATGAGAACTACGTTTATGTTCTCGATGTTTCCGATGACGACCAGTTTTAATTACATGTAGCATTAAGATTTCTTTTTAAATAATATTATTGTAACGTTTTGTTACTATGCTGGGCTTGAGTTTTGTGGCCTTGACCGAAGTACGGGCAGTTCGGTATATAAAATAACCCGTAGGTGAGTATCATTTATTGAACTGAACCGATAGTATATTGATGTTGATTCATACTTAGTAACTGAGTTTATTTTTTCTCTTTTTTCTTTCCATTGCGACGTTGAAAATGACTGAAACTACACTCAAATCCGACCCCAATATTGACCGTCAACATATGCCCGATAATGGATGAATTTGCCACAACAAATGTTTTTTGGGCAATAATATAGAGAAAAAATAAATAAATTACGATAGCACGATACTTGATTTGATGCAATTTACTTGTTGAACACGCACTTTCAACTGAGACTAAACTCTCACTGTTTAGAGACGCATATCGCACAAACATGAATTACCCGTAAATGTTGTTGTGCTTTGCTGATGTATACATCACATTGCTAAAATAAGAGTC
>NW_022203972.1:0-2248 GCF_009176525.2 Contarinia nasturtii | reverse complement strand
TAATATGCATTGAAATTTCTTAAAACTTTCAGAATGTTAACTTTTTGTGAAAAAAATAACCTCTGCAAATTTTCACATGATTACGATATCATATAGGCATGGCTGCGATACAAAAATTTCCATTTTTAGTAGTTTTTGTATGAAAAGTACTTCGAAAATTATTTTTTATCGTAAAACTAATGTCAAATTCAGTTTTCTTTCATGTCGTGGATCACAGTGCGGAAAAGTTCATCTTACGGATGTAAGACATTTTATTTACTGCGGTATTCAGAGCTTCAGCCCAAAAATTTCTCGGGAGATTCGAATCTATTAGCATGAATCTTACTCGATCCAGTAACGTTTGATTCATCCGCTCCGCCAGTCCATTCTGCTCTGGCGTATACGGCGATGTTTGATGTATAATACCCATATCTTCACACTTTTTTGCAAACACTTTGTTTTCGTATTCTCCACCATTGTCACTTCTAATAATTTTTATCTTTAAATCAGTCTGATTTTCAACTAGATTTTTAAATATCAGAAATTTTTCAAACACTTCGCTTTTCTTTTTTATTGTATAAACAAAAACTTTTTTTGTAAAATCGTCAATAAAAGTAACAAAAAATCTGCTACCACTCATAGATTCAGTTTTTATCGGTCCGTTGACATCAGAGTGTATGAGCTCCAATTTTTTATTAGTACGTGTTTCGCTTGGTGTAAATGATATTCTTCTTTGTTTGCCTTGAATACATATTTTGCACTTTTGTCCCTTTGGACTTTTTAAGTTCAAAAAACTCATGTTATTTAAGCTGGTATGGCCTAAACGACGGTGCCACAATTGTATTTCATTTTCTTTCGCTGTGTAGACATATCCATTTTTGGCATCCCGTGGCAATTATTTCACCGTTTTTGTCTTTCACTTTACACCCGTGTTTGTCGAAAATGATCACGTTATCATTTTGTGCAATTTGACTCACTGATAGCAAATTTGCACACAATTCTGGTATAATGCGCACATTTTTGATTTTTATATCTTTTTTGTTTATGTCACCAATTCCGATGATTTCCATGGCCTTGCCGTCTGCTGCCATTACGTGTTTTTTTTCTGACTCTCTAAGTCGTTCTACTGCATTTTTTTCATATGACATATGACCTGTCGCACCTGAATCAAAAAACCAATCGTTTGATTTTCCTCTTGCGACAAAAGCACTGAATAACACTTTTTCTTTTTCATCTGATGACTTATTTAACTGTGGACACTTGCTTCTAAAATGATCACCTTTACAGTTGTAACATTTGATCTTTTTATTGGTCTTTTTCTGTGGTCACTTTTTGTTTTTTGCCATTAACACACTTTCTCCTTCTGTCTCTTTATGTTCGAAATATAAATCTTGGAGAATTAATTTTTTTACATAGTCTACTGTTATTTCAATGCCTGAATTTCTGATGCTAAGTATCATTGGTTTATGTTCATGTGGTAAACCTGCTAATATTAGCGATCCGGCTGTTTTTTCATCGATTGAATAACCCGCACTTTGCACTTTTCTCCACAGTGTTATCATTTCGTTTACATAGTCTAGCATTGTTTTAAATTCGTTGCTTTTTGTATTCACGAATTTTTGCAATAGGAAAATGTTAATGCTTGTTCCATTTTCTTTGAAACTGGTACAGATCGTGTCCCAAACTGATTTTGTTGTCGTACACTTTGCTACATGTGTATATAACATTGGATCTAGTAACAAAATCAATTCACCGCGCGCTTTTTTATCATTTGATACTTGTGTTGCTATTGTATTGTTCGGTTCTTTTTGTGTCCACTCCCATAAGTCTTTTGTCTGTAGATAACATTCGACTCCAACTTCCCACGTGTGGAAGTTTTCTCGTCCTGTTAGACGTTCAAATGGTATTTTTGTAATCGACATTTTTAATTATTTTATTAGAATGTTTTTTTTTTTATATTATACTTTCAATGTTAACTGTTTAATATATATAAAAAAATAACACTATTCAAAGTACACAATACACTGCAACTCTAATTTCTGCTTATTAATTAAATGCTTAGGGCCGCATAACCTGTTAGCAAAGCGAAGTTAAAGAAAAGATAAGTTGTTTGTTTAGCGGGTTTAATACGACTGACAACAATATTTATTTATTAATCGCTTTTATATCTATAATTCTGACATGGACGATGTCACGCTTTTGTTGGCGAACTTTTTTATATAACGCGTCACATACAGTTTTTGACACTATTGCTGACGTACTTTTTTCT
>NW_022203966.1:0-2776 GCF_009176525.2 Contarinia nasturtii | reverse complement strand
CTTCAACTTCTTCTACACTGATAGTGAAGCGTGTGTACTTTATACCACCTTCGTTTAATTCAGGTACATGCGCAGTCACAGCCAAATATGATTTCTGGCGATAGTTATCACTCCAAAGATCGCTTGTACAAGCAAATCCACCAAAAGATTGATATGCATGTTTGAGTCTTTTTTTTATCTCTTCTCTAGCTAAATCTACATGGCTTTCGATTTCTCTTTGAATCGTTGATCGGCCGGGTAAAATTTTTTCAAAATCCAAATGCTCTAAGCTGGGGTATGCTTGACCAATTTTGATAGCGGCATGCATTGCCGCAAGAAAACCTCTTCCTTCAACTGCAGAAAATGGCCGAAGGTCAGAACAAATAAATTTAATAATTCCATTTCTCAGATTTCGGTGATCTTTTGGAGAGATTTGAATCGTTTTTTTGACCGTCGATGACGATGAAGCAAACTGTGTCATAATCGTTTGATTATGATCTTTCGATCCCAGTCCATTACAAACGTGTCGATGAAACGGTGTTGTCGAATTTGTTGCGTTGACAATAATGTTTCTACACCGCAAGCAACAGTAAAATGTTTCTAAATTATTCCCATTTTCGTCTAGAACTTGCTTGATGCTGTTCCAAACCGATGATTTATATTTGGATTTTCTTTTGGGGACGTCTTTTGTGGAATATACATTTTCGTCTAGCATTTCTTTCACATATTCTTTTGACAGCTTTTTTTGCGGATTTGGCATTGCCACTGGCAAACGTATATTGTTTACGTTGTTGTTCGTTGTTTGCGTTGTTATATCCGCATTGCTGTTATCTATAAATTAAAATGAATTTTATAAATTAAATTATACACATCTACTCGATTATCGAATCTATTGGCAGTACGATAACAATCTCATTACATTAGTTTAGTTTGTAGTTTAAAGTAAATTGAGTAAAAAGTGTGCGCAGAGATTTCTCTCGGCATATCTCTTGGCATTTCTCTCGGACCTATTTACTTTACTACGCTATATACTACATTTTTTTGTGTTTTAATTTTGTGAAATTATATTAAATTGCATATTATATTTATGAACATTTTACCTGAATTTGCTGCAGTTTGAGATGAAGTTTCAGATTGTGTTTGGAGCGGTATATGATTCGAATTTTCGGGTTGTATTTGGAGTTCACTTAAGATTTGGAGTTCTGTTTGTTCTTTCAAACTTTGAATTGGTGTTTGAGCTGCTTGTTCGGATTCTATTTGAAGTGGATTTTTAGATGAATCTTCATCTGAATTTCGGGACACTTCTCCTTTTTTTCGTTTTTTCGCAATGTGTATTTTTTGCGTAGAATCGGTTTCAGAGTCAGATTCAATATTTATGGGCGGCTGATATTCATCTTCACTATTCTCATAATCATTTCCCGAATCATTTTCCGAATTATATTCATACTTTCGCTTGAAACCTGTGAAATAGTATTTAATAGAAGAAAAAATTATACTGTAAAATTCTCTTGGCTGGCCTATACTTTATTACCTTCTCTTAAAACACGCTTCTCCATCGTCACGTTTAAATTCTCTCGCTGTTTTTTAAACAATGTCACATCACAAGAACGACGCAATAGCATTATGCTTCAGTTTCTCAATCCTCGTAAGAACATTTACAACTACACTTACATTTATTGTAACTTGCTAAGTTGCTATATTCGTTGCGTCGGTGTCGTGACCAATGGTTGCCTTTTAAAATGCGCCACGTGGCATTGCTGTAATATGCAATTATCTAAAGTGAGCTGTGATTGGTTCATTTTATTGCGGAAAAAATCGGATGATAATATGCGTTGTATGCTTTGTCACGGCTGTAATGCTATGCGTTTTTCACCAATAAAAAAACCTAAGAATCGGATGATGTGCTTAAGAATATATTTATGTGACATTCTGTTCATGGCAGTCAATACAAATTTATCGGCGACACTTCAACTGTTCATTTAAAGTTTCACTCCATATCTAAATTGCATTATTTCTGTAAATTCACAATAATACCGTACTTATTTCAAAACAGCAACACAATCAAAAATTCGAAAATGGAAAAACGCGTTGTTGTCACGGATATTGTAATCGTCACTGAAAAACAGACTGAAGTTCTAAGCAAATATAAAATAAAAAAATTCTGCGCTGAAAAATTACAAATTAATATAATAAAAACTCCAAGTAACAGTGAAAAAATTAAAGGAGAGAATCAGGATAAACCGTCAAATCATCGAACCATAAATAATACAAAACTACAATTGGTGAAAAAAAAAATAATGCCCGATGTCGGCACTTTTTGTTTTGCCAAGGTACGGGGATATAGTGAGTGGCCCGCTATTATAACATCCATTAAAAACCCGAACCATGTATGGCTTAGGTTTTTCAATTCAAATGAAATGTGAGTCGTTTTTCGCTTGTTCCAATTCATTTTACTATTTGCAATTCGTTAGTATTTAATTTAACTGGCAATGACAATATTACTCTTCAAATTCTTATTTTATTTTTCATTAGTGCTTGCTTGCCTTTGGAGAAAATATTTAGTTTAGAGGAAGGATTGAATTTCCTTGACAAATACAAAAGCAGAAAAACTGGTTTCGTCAAGGCAGTGAAGGAGATGGCAATTGCCTTAAAAGATATCAAGCGACAACACAAATCTAAAGTTGACGACGTTCTAAAAATTTACATCGCATATTAATTAGTCGATGACCATGCCAAGAGATTTATCGAGAGATTTATTTGCCAAGAGGTTTGCCAACAGATTTGGGAATTTATCAAG
>NW_022203964.1:0-1282 GCF_009176525.2 Contarinia nasturtii | reverse complement strand
ACGCTTTTTGGTGCAGTTCGTACACATCGCAATTTTTTCGGAATGTTTACCACAAACATTTTTCATACATTTGCTGCACTGTGTTCGCGTCCTTCTATTGATTTAAGTGGGACATAAATGACATACACTTTTTTTTATCTTGTTTGGTTTGCGTTGTTGAAGTTGACGGTGCTGTTGAACTGTGCTGAGTACAGCTTGATGCGCTTCATTAAATCCATAAGTAGATCTGCGTGGTATTTGATCATACACCAATGCTTCCGATAATTCGATCAAAAATTTCTTGCATTGAAATGAATATCGATCTCGTGTAATTCCATGTGTTGCATTATAAACAATGAACGCAGCGACTTCACAATGTGGAGTCCATATACATTGATCAAGTTCATGAAGAAAGGCCAACGATTTCTGCCTCGTTTACATGAATAGCTATGACACAGTTGATCTGAATGATCAACGCCACCTTTTGTGCTGTTATAAAATGTATTGATTTCATCTTCAGAAACCACACTTTTGATCGACAGCGAACGAATCATGTTTGTGTTTCTTAGCTTATATACACATATACTCAAATTCTTTCTTTTTTATTCTTTGCTACATTGCTGAATCTACTCTATATGCACCGTTTTATAACGCAAAATTCAGAATGTGCACTGTTGACAGTTTTGAATTGCTTTATTTTTTACTGTTTATATGAGGTTTTCATGCATTTTGTATGGGCGGTCCAATGGACCGCCACTATACGTTCTAGGTGAGATTTGGTTTTATCAAATGCCCACAACATATACAATTATTTTATGATAGAAACAGTATGTACATGAATTATATCTGCCCGAGAAATTTTGAATTTTCTTAATTAACTTCGATTTTTATTCAATTTTTTCAAAAATTTCGGTCCAATGGACCGCCTCTATACCTAGGAGGGTTAAACATCCAAAAATATGTATTGGGGGGTTTTTGGGTACGAGGAAACCGAATATGACATTAGTTTTGTGATAAAAATATATTTCGACACACCTTTCATACAAATATTTCAAAAAAATTGGATTTTTGTATGGAAGCCATGCCTGTATGATATCGTAATGACCTGAAACTTTGCGCAGGTTATTTTTATCACACAAAAATAATATTCCGAGAGTTTGAAGACATTTCAATACATATTAGGGGTACCTTCCAAACAAAATCGAAAAGTTCATCTTACGAATGTAAGACATTTTATTTTTCACTAATTCTGCTAGTATTTCTACTAGTTTGTTCTAATACTGCTATTTTTTGCTAATTTCTC
>NW_022203963.1:0-2226 GCF_009176525.2 Contarinia nasturtii | reverse complement strand
ATTTCATCACTTTATTTCAAAAACTCAAACACGGTTCAAATGAACGATTATTAATGTCACATTTCATGAAATGTCAAAACACTACGAACAGTGTTGCCAAAAGTTCTGTAAATGTGATGGGCACGTAGTTCCATTACGCGCCCTCCACTGCACCGCTACGCAATAAAGCGACACATTCGTCATATCACCTTCTAAATGGTCATTTGTTTTAATTCATTCCTTAGACTCTTTTTCAGTGCACTTTATATTAACCGTAAGTACAATAGCTATAACAGTATGAAAAGTGTGTCGAAAATTATTTGTATCGGAAAACTAATGTCATATTCAGTTTTCTCGTGCCAAAAAAACCCCAAATACATATTTTTGAGTGTTTAAGTACTCACACGAATCAGTCGTTTTTTCGATGTCTGAATGTATGTGCGTACCCTGTACGCTGTACCATGTATTAAAACTACATATATAGTACTTACAGTAGTTGTATGATTCCATGTAATTAAGAGTAGAAGAATAGAAAGACGTGTGTTTGGTTGGAAGCGCAACAATAGAATGCGCATGACTTTAATTGGATTGCATGCGTTCAGTTAAGTTGCATGCGACACATCGCATGCGTACAATTCATTTCTCATTACACCTCCGTTTTTTAAAATAAATTTTATTATTAAATTCTCCCTGAGGTGTATGTTAACTAATTCCCTCCATTTTTTTGGATTGAATTTACAATAAATTTATTTTTATGATCTGTTTAATCATTGGTTTTACAATTTTTTCTTTTGGTTTTCGTTTAGTTTTTTTTTTTTTGTTATTTTCTTTTTTTGTTTTATTATTTTTATTGTTTATGAAATATTTTGAATCTATTTTTGTGTGTTTTGATTATTGATTGATTTTTTATATCTTGTGCCGTTATATTTTGTTCGCTTATACCAATTACCTGGTATGGGCCAGTGTATTGGTTTTCTAGTTTATGTCCTGCATCGTTTTTTACCAAAATTAAGCTGTTTATTTCTACATCAATGTTTTTAGTGTTTTTGTCGTAGTTTAATTTTGTCTTTGTCTTGTTTTTCGTTAGTAATTTTCGTGCTTCGTTATGGGTCTTTTGGAGTCTAAATTTGAATTCTTTTACGTAGTTTTCTATGTTATAGATTGGTTCCACCACACATTCGCCCTGATCAAAAGGTAAATTGGCTTCGCGCGCAAATGCTACCTCGAACGGGGTGAGTTTTAAGTCGAATGCGGTGTGTGGTGTAGTGTTATAGCATAGTGTAAAATATTTAGCATAAAGGTCCCAGTCTTCTCGGTTTTCCAACATGTACGCTCTCAGGTATGAGTTCAATACCCTATGATTTCTCTCTATCGTTCCGACTGATTCGTGGTGGTATGGTGTAGAGAAATCATGGCGAATATTTAATAAAGAGCAAAGTTCTGCGAAGATTTGATTTTTGTATTCGGTGCCGAGATCCGTCCTGATGATCCTCATGACACTGTGAGTTAGTATAAAGTTTTCAACTATTGCTTTTGCCATGGTCTTTGCTTCTTTATTTGGGATAGGTATTATTCTTAGATGTTTGGATAAGTCACACATTAGGGTGACTGCATATTTATTACCATAAATTGATTCTGACATGGGTCCTATTGTGTCGATAATCATGACATCGAATGCTTTTTGAGGCGTTTTTGTGATTTTCAATGGTATTTTGGTGTGTTTATCGATTTTTGTTAATTGACACTTTTCGCATGTTCGTACCGTTTTTATTATGTCCTTAGACATTCCCTTCCAAAAATAATTTGATCTTATTTTCTTGTAGAGACGGTTCCTACCACAGTGGCCTCCCAGTAGGGGGTCGTTATGAAATTTGTTCATAATATTTTCTTTTTCACTATCAGATTCCACTTTAATTATGGGTTTCGTGAGTATGATTTCGATATCCCTCAGTATTCTTTGACCCACTGTTTTAAATGTTGCAATTTCGCATTTGTTGAATATTGCACTGTCCAATGACAGGGTGAATTTTCTCATATTAAGCTCGGTTGCTTTCACTTGCAACTGCACAAAGAATTTCTCTAACGAAAGGCTTGTTTCTCGAGTATATGGAATTATAGATGTGCCAAATCCGATATGTTAATACATTTTGTATTATGATAATATTTTATTAGGACGCTATTAACTACGTAGGCGACTATTTAAGTTTCTTCAATATGTATGTTTTAGTATTGCCCGATGCAAACCAT
>NW_022203962.1:0-1373 GCF_009176525.2 Contarinia nasturtii | reverse complement strand
TTTTTTTATTAGATACATTAGTTTTAATTATCATTAGATTTCTTCACAAAAATATTAGCGACTAGAAAGAAGTAATAGAAATGAATACGAAACATTTGCGAATGATACTTTTTACTTTTCCGCACACACCTAGTGTGTAAGGTAAAGTATTGGAATCGGTCCAAAAATTACCACCCTCAAAAAACATGTTTTCTGGGTGTTTTAGGAGCCAGGGAACACGAATCTAGCGTTTTTTCGATGTCCGAATGTATGTGCGTGTTACCCTGTACGCTGTACGCAAAAATTTGTTAACACGATAACTTTCAAACAAGAAAAGTAATTCAAAATCTGACTTCACAGGATGATTGGGGGTGCCGAGGAATAGAAACTATTAGATTTTGAGCAACTTTGGTTGACAGAGTGAAGTGTCATGTCTGGTGTGATGTCCATGGGAAAAATTCAATTTTTCTTCCAAAAGCGATATTTAATGTATACTCAAACACTCAAAAATATGTATTGGGGGGTTATTGGGTACGAGAAAACCGAATATGACGTTAGTTTTGCGATACAAATAATTTTCGACACACTTTTCATACAAAAATTTCAAAAATTTTGGATTTTTGTATGGAAGCCATGCCTGTATGATATCGTAATGAGCTGAAACTTTGCACAGATTATTTTAATCACACAAAAATGCCATTCCGAGAGTTTGAAGACATTTCAACGCATATTAGGGGTACCTCCCAAACAAAATTTTGGATTTTTCGCTCAAAAACGAAATTTTGTATGGGAAGTACCCTTAATATGTCAAACTTTCGGAATGTTAACTTTTTGTGAAAAAAATAACCTCCGCAAATTTTCACATGATTGCGATATCATATAGGCATGGCTGCGATACAAAAATTCCCATTTTTAGTAGTTTTTGTATGAAAAGTGCTTCGAAAATTATTTGTATCGTAAAACCAATGTCAGATTTAGTTTTCTCGTGAATTCTTTGAGTAAAAGATTTGTAATAAATGCATGTTGTGGATCACAGTGCGGAAAAGTTCATCTTACGGATGTAAGACATTTTATTTGGTAATTTGATTTGCATTAACTTGATGCTAAAATGATTGATAGGTTTAATCCACCTATTCCCACTTTATTCCTCGTCTAATCCATCTACTTCTTCACCAAATATATATTGAACAAAAATAACAAATGCTTGAATATTGCATTTCATTATTTCAGCGGATTGTATGTGACTGATCATTACGCATTCGCTTTTATTATTACACCAAAAAAGGTTTTTAAGATGCATGATTTAAATCTAGGTCAAATGATTCATCAATTTTTAAGTTTTTTATAAGTCACATGCAATCATTGCATCACCACTCACTATCAAATTATTCATA
>NW_022203961.1:0-2444 GCF_009176525.2 Contarinia nasturtii | reverse complement strand
GTGAATTTGTGATGGAAAATAAATTGAAATTACTTTGCACAGTTTGTGTCATCGAAATTAACTGCGAGGACGTTGCATATCACATGGTTTTTCTTCACACAAAATCAGTTGACATTTTTGACTTTTTCGCACCAAAAAAAAAAATGTTTTAATTGCCTTTGGTGCTCGTTTGGATCGCGAGTTCAATGCCAAGCACATAGAGATGTCGCTCGGAACGTGAAGCTCAAAAAAAATATACAGGTGATATAGAAAGCAAGTGAGGGTAGGCTGTACATCTATGCGTGCTGATGCATACATACACATATACGCTTTCTTCATTCTTTCATTCCATTGCTATACGTATCTCACTGGTCAACAGATCTATGTAGCCATGTTACTGTTGTTGTTTTTTTTCTCTTTTTCGATTCAATTCATTGTAACTAAATTGAGTTCAACTATGGAATACAAGATGGCACAGATGAGGGGAATTCGCATTTTGTCTCTTCATAGGCTTAGCCGGTTGTCTTCAGAGTCTAAGTTTTACACCGGTCAATCAATGTTGCTGAAAATTTGACCAGATCTATTCCTCGTTATTCCCAATTGAACTGATAAAAAGTTTCATTTGTAGGTAATTTATACATTTAAACATGTAATTTTGTTCATGCAGAAAATAATAAATATGTGTATTTAAGTGCAGATTTTTATAATTTAGTGTTATTTTATGATAAAAAATCGATGTTTAAAATTTCAGACATAAAGCTGACAAAAAAGTTGATAGTTTTTTTTACATAATTCATTCATGCAGATTTTGTAAACAATGCGGAATTTCATGCAGAAATTTTAATCGAAGAATCTTTGAGCAAAAACAAAATTAGGTGTTCACTTGACGACTACCGACTGATCAAACTAATTGAAATTGTTTTCTACTGGACCTTGTTGAAAGACACCAAGATGGTACAATTACTACACAATGGTATCAAAAACCAATTTCCAGTGGTAGAATTTTGAACTATAGATCATTTCACCCCTTAAAAACAAAGATTAGCACTGCTTATGGAGTAATTGATCGTGTGGTACGCTTAACAAGTAATGCGGGGGTGTACAATGTTAAAAACACCATTGATGATATTCTGTCTAAAAACGATTTTCCGAAAAGTTTAATCAATCGTCTATGTGCGCGTTATAATACAAGAACCCGTAATGATATTTCAAATAATGCACCAATTAATAGTACATCTAACATGGAAACAGCATCGCAAATGATTTTTGCCTCTACCAGTTATATACAAGGAGTGTCTGAACGTATTAGAACAATTATATCAAGATATGTAAACATAAAAATGGCCTTCAATACAACAACAACTGTATCGGCGATTTTTACCAGACTTAAAGACAAAACACCCATCCATAAACACAATGATGTAATATATGCTATTCCATGCAAAAATTGTAATTCAAATTACATTGGTAATACGGGGCAGTTACTGATTGAGAGGGAAAAACAACATGAAAGATCAGAACGCAATAAAGAGATTGGGAAAAGCGCACTAGTTAAACATTCAGTTGAAAATGACCATTCCTTTGATTACAAAAACACAAAAATTTTGACTCATTGCAGTCACAAAGAAAAAAGATATTTAATTGAAGAAATGTACATAAAAACAACTGAAAACTGTGTAAATCTGAGAAGCATTGAATCAAGAAATATTAGTAACATCTATAATAATTTTTTCTATAAATTCAAAAATAGAATCTGAAGCGTGGTCCATATTCATAATATTTTCTTATGTTTTGCACTGTGGACTATGTTTAAAATGACACTTTGACATTTACCATTCAATGAGTTTTCAGATTGGCATTGTTTACATGTTTGATATAACACATTCGGATACAATCGTTTTTGTGAATTGTGGAATTTAAATAATTAAATGTTTGACACGCATTCTGGATATGAACATCTTTGTTCTAAAATATATTGACACAAAAACTATCTGCATTTGTTTTGGTAATTTAATCAGTATAAATAGAAATGAAAATATGCCATTAAACCAATTGTTTGTAACTTATATTAGAAAATTAAATTGTTTATTTTAGCCCTGATGAAGATTTGAAGAATAAATCGAAACGTTGGCGTTATACATGAAGCACTAAATAGTTTTGCGTATTTATTTAGACTGAAAGGTCCAGTAGAAAACAATTTCAAAAACAAAATGTATTCCAGAAAATCAAACATGCAGCTCGCTTTATTAATTGATGTGTTTTCTATCCGCGAATAATAGTGCAGATTTCGCGAAGTGGGTGACTGTAATGACAGACGTAAAATTATTTGCATGGTTCAATATAGTTTTCTGACATAAAGCAAAAAAAAAAGTTACTTGTTGGAGTGGCTCTTGGTCTATGATGAACCCATTTGTACGACATTTGAAAGTATTCTATTTCTAACAAAACACTATAAAAAATATGTC
>NW_022203960.1:0-2799 GCF_009176525.2 Contarinia nasturtii | reverse complement strand
TTACCCAATTCTTGCTTTGAAATGAACGTCTGAATGGATAACTGTGTGTTTGTGCATGATCATTTCTTGATTCTAGACGATTATGCTGCTGATTTTGTAGATTTTGTTGCTGCTGCTGGTGCTGTGTTTTTGTGTCTTGTTGTTGTTTTTGCTGGTTTTGCTCTTTTTTTCATGTTGTTGTTTCTCGTGTTTCTTTTGTTCTTGTTTTTGTTGCTTTTTCTTCTTCTTACGTTCATTTGTCCGCTTGTTTCTTTCTTTCTTTTTCATTATTTCTTCATCATCTTCTTTCTTTTCATCTGTATTTGAACTGTTCTCGTTTTGTTTTGTGTTTGTTTCGTTGTCTTTTGTGTTTCTTGTCGCTGCTGATGTACTTGCGCCAACGTTAATGCCACTGTTGATCTGATCATCGACATTGTATTTTGTTTCTTTGTTTTGTTTTTGATTAATTTCAGTCAACAGCACTTCTTTAAGTTCATTGATTTTTGTTGTAATCATTTTTTCAACAGTGTCATAATTTATTGGTTCCATTACATCATGAAAATCATCCTCGTTTTCATTGTTTTTAAACTTTTGTTTGCATTTTTCACATGACAACCCGAATGGTGATTTTCCGTCAAAAAAGTCATTTAATTTGGCTTGTGCACTTTCAATGTCAATTGTTTCATACATTTTCCATTGGTTTTCAGTATTTCTGTGCATAATTCCCAGAAAACCCATAAAATCTTTAATTTTTTCGGTTTTGTTTCGTATGCACTCAATGAAAATTTTCTGCTCACATATCGCGCACAAAACAAACAAACCCTTGTAATACACACCGGTGCACATGTTGTCAACACAAGAATAAATTGTCATTTTTTTTTATATTAAATAACAACAACAACACGAACTGAAATTTTTCAATAATATTTACTGTTTTTATTTTCCAGTTTTTTGATAAAACTTCACTGTTTCCTGCTGTGTTTTTTCTTGTTCTTCAATTTAATATCAGTTGTATTACTATTTTATTTGTTTTTTTATTTTTAAAATCGATTTCAATTAATTTTATTTTGCGCGACAAAAAAAAGTGCAACCTGTCAAATGAACTGTCAAACTCAACCTCAAAACCTAGCGCTTACAAAACTATTGATATCAAATAAAAAACCTATATCGAGGTGAAGAACGAGTGACGAAACCACAATTTTAAAGACAAAATTTCTGATATAAATTTTGTGACGAAAATAGTTGGCAGATAATTTTTCTGTATACTGTGAATAAAAACTTAATATACATTTGTACATTCGGAACGTTACTTCATTGCGTCAGTATGAACTCAAAGTAAAAATGGAGGAATTCCTGCAACGTTTTGAAAATAAAAATATATATTAAGTTTATATTCACAGTACACAGAAAAAGTATCTGCCAACTATTTATCTCACAAAATTGATATCAGAAGTTTTGTGTTTCAAATAGAGAGAGGTTTTTTATTTGATATTTATATACTCTGAAAAGTTGTGATTTTGGGAATCAAAACAAGAAAAGTAATTCAAAATCTGACTTCACAGGATGATTGGGGGTCTCGAAGATTATAGAAACCATTAAATTCTGATCAACTTTGGTTGATAGAGTAAAGTGTCATACCTAAAGTGATGCCTATGGAAAAAATTCAATTTTTCTTCCAAAAGTCATACTTTATGTATACTTGAACACTCAAAAATATGTATTGGGAGGTTTTTTGGTACGAAAATTTGAAGGAAAATACAAAATTCAGTGTGAATGGGCGAAATACAATGAACACATTCATGTTCACACTGATCATTTTCTCTGAGTATGTTTCACTCCTTCTAACTTGAACGGTAAACTAACTTTTTTAATTCGGGTCAAAAAGTGAAAACACCATTACATTATTATGATTCCACAATGGGATATTAACTATGACTCAACTAGGCATTTGATTTTCTTTTCGTTATTATCAGGGTGACGGCAGGACTGGGATAACACCATATTTAGAGAGCGTCTGGGGCTCATATAAAGAATCAAGCAAAAAAAAAATTGAAAATAATAATAATAACTGCACCGAACAGCGTTCCTTCGCCTTGGTGGTTTATTCAAAATAATTTAAATAAATACAATATGATTAAATTCTTGCATCAAGCATTTTTGAATGAGATAAATAATAATTTTTATAAAAAGATTTCATTTATGTTTACAATTCATCTATTTTCTTTCAAATATTTCTCAATTCTAAGCTTTACCGTCGATAAATTTACTTCTAAATCAATCAACTTAGTATCACAATTTGGTGTTTTCTTTGTATAATAATCATTGAATGTAATAAGCATATAATTAATTGGTTCATATTTTGTGTAATCACTTCCTCTAACTGGAATATTAAAAAGCGGTATTGCACGGGTATTATGCGCTGAATTATAATAATTTAAACTGTTTGATATATGAGTTGACTTCATATCTCCATTAATAATTTTGAAGATGAAAGACACTTGCGCCATCTTGCGTCTTTCCTCCAGCGTAATCATTTGTAGAAATAGCAGTCTATGCTCATATTTTGGAAGTCTATAGCTATCCCAGTTCATTCTCCTTAGCGCATAAAGTAAAAATTGTTTTTGTATTGACTCTATTCTTTTGCACATATTGTCATAGTGTGGATTCCATATTTCTGATCCATATTCGATGATTGGTAATACAAATGTAAAATAAAGGCGTTTAATTGTCCATGGATCGACGAAATCCTTGCTGTAGAACTTTAACCAAGCCAGGCTTTAGCTGTGACATGCTCAATGTGTGATTTGAAATTCATTTGCA
>NW_022203959.1:0-2321 GCF_009176525.2 Contarinia nasturtii | reverse complement strand
TAAATTACCTGAGTGACCACTCTCCATTTCCATCGATGAAAAATTAATAGCTGAGTTTGTTGTGGCATCTAATAGTGGTTTCTGGATTGCCAGCGTTGAGCCGGCGGCCGAAGTCCCCTCCGAACACGTTGAAAATCCTTAAAACCATTTTCGAATTCAATAAAACAAGAGCGGCAATCACAATCATCAAAATGCGGACTAGCTCTCGGCAAATCATCCTTAAAATGACGTTGGTTATTGAAACCGTCATTCCAATGGCTTCGTCGACGGTCAGTTACCCAATTTTTTCTTTGAAATGAACGGCTGAATGGATAGCTGTATGTGTGTGCATGATCATTTCTCGGTTCCTGTCGATTTTGCTGCCGATTTCTTTGTTGCTGCTGTTTTTGTTGTTGTTGCCTTTGTTGATGTGGTTGCTGTTGTTTTTTGGGAGATGTGTAGGTACTTGCATCTCTTATATCATTTGCACCAATATCAGCACCTGTACCTGCATCGCTCCCTTTTCCGTCACTTTGCTGTTGATTTTGTTCTTGTTGTTGCTGTTTTCTTATCTTCTTTTTTTTATTTTTCATTGCGCGACGACCCTCAGTCTGACACATTGAATCGACCAATTTTTTGTTTTTTGTGTCTACATATGTTTTAGGCTCTGGTTGACATTTGTTGAAATCAGCAAGCAATTGTTTTTTCAGATCTTCAAATTTATTGGTCACGATTTGTTCGATGTTTGTTTTTTTTTCGTTGTCAAATTGCTTCCGAGACCAGCATGTAAAACATGTAACTGCGAAAGGCGATTCAGCACTGAAGAGTTTTTTGAATTCATCTTCAACACGTTTGTCGCCAACATATGAAAATGCATTTTTAGCTGGATCCGTCAATTGTAGAAGTCCAAATTTTATCAAGAAACTCCTCACAACATCATCCCATAATCTCATGCATGCCACATATATCTTTTTTTCACAAATCATGCAGTTCAAATGCAGACCAAAATAGCGCAATCCGTCACAACCATTTTCAACACAGCAATGCAATTTACTCATGTTGTACCGTCAATTACACTAACAACAATGATGAGACACTTTTTCGTTCGTTTTCTTCCTCTTCTTTTCTTTAATTTACTTCAAATCACTTAAACTTGATCACTTAAACTTTTATTGTATGATGTGGTCGCAATTGGATGGCTACGCGAAAAATGCATCAAATTTTTCGTGAAGGATCATTGGTTTTAATCGTTATGGTTGTTCGGATAAATACAACGACAACAGTAATGTGCGAAGGGGGTAGGGGGGGGAGGTGTTACCCCCCTTTGTGATTTGGATGAGAAATTTTTTTTCCTGAAAAATATTCGAATTTGCTAGGGTCTTTGATTCTAAAAGTGAAGACGTTTTTTTTAGCTAATCAATGTAGAAAATTGAGGAGAATTCTTTCAATTTCCTAGGGTTTTTGGTACCGAGTGAATTTTTTCCGATTTGCTGGGGTTTTTCGCGGAGAAAATTCTTTCGATTTGCTAGGGATTTTCGCCTCAAAAAGTGACTTCCAAAAAATAAAAAACGAAAATTTGTCTAATTTGGTAGATAATTTTTTGATTTCGAAAAACCACCCCCCTGAATAATTTTCGTCGCACATTACTGAACGACAAATAGCAGCTTATCACAGTGACGCCGCACAACGGAATACCATTCATGAAATATTTCGTGACAATCCGAAATTTCAACAGCCAACAATCAACCGCCCACGGAAAATAAACAGTTTTGCTCTTGTACCGTTATGCGATTATCATTTGAAGTGCGATTGGATATGAGAGATTTGTATAACCACCTCATAGCATTTTGCACTGAAAAATTCATCATTTTGGACAGTGAAACATTCATCGCTATGTTGAACCACGAATCAAGTGCAAGTGGTTTTTTTGCATTGATTATGTTAGGGCACTACTATATAAGGCTAGAGACGTCGACAAACCGAACTTTGATAAAGGCGTGTTTGTATGGTAGGATCTTCTTTGGAAGGTGTTTTAGAGCCAATATTCGAGAATTTGGTGCTGAAACGTAAGGTAAAACCTCCATTACATGCTCCATTATCAACCAATTGTTGTTGAAATCGATAGAATTCATTGAGAACTATCTGATTTAACACAAAATTTTGGTTTGCAAGCAGAAAAAACCACAATAATGGCTCACTTCTTAAAATATGACATTTCCGTGAAAAAAGGACCATCTGTTTAACTTCACAAAAAGACACCAAATTAATTATTTCTCGTCTGTTTTTGGATGTAATTTATAGGCGAAGGTCCAAAATACTTGAAACAAGCAACAATTAGCGGG
>NW_022203958.1:0-1116 GCF_009176525.2 Contarinia nasturtii | reverse complement strand
CCCACCAGCTTCTGTAGTAATTTCTTGTGGTTCACACGATCGAAGGCATTCTCAAAATCGGTGTACAATACATCTGTTTGGCATTTTTTGGTCATCGAGTCGATCGTGAAATTCACCAACTGAAGTAAATTTGTCGATGTTGATCGATTTTTCACGAATCCATGAATGTGTCAATTTTGTTATACACAACAATTTCGAAAAGTTTTGCTATTGTTGGTATTATAACGATCGGTCGATAATTCGATGCACTGCTTTTCTTTCCAGACTTGTATATTGGCACAATTCGGGAATTTTTCAACGAGGCAGGTACACATCCTCGAAGCAGTAACTTACGGAATAGCACATGGCTTTGACAATGTATGTGCACAGTTTTTCAGCAGTTTTGGTGAAATACCATCCGGTCCGGCTCCTTTGTTCACGTTGATCGCTGGCAAGGCTTTCAACTCATCGACTTCATTTATGTCAATGTCAAATGATACGTCTCCGCATTCATCTAGCAATTGATCCAAGTTGATATAGTCGCTCTGTGTATATTGATTTTGGAAATAATCAGCAAATAGTTCGGCTTTCGATGTTTCAGTGTTCGCAATTTCATTGTTGTACTCAACAATAACCGGAATATCGCTTCTTTTCCTCCTGTCATTCACAAATCGTCAAAAATGCTTTGGATTTGATCTGGTTTGCGATTGTATACGACTGATATACGACTTGAAAAGCTGACCTTGCAATTGCATGAACGAATCAGTGATGCTATTGTATTCGTCAAAGTTGCCAGTTTCCCTTGCCCGTTTGTATGTCTTTCTTCTGACATTTTTCAAGTGCTTCAAATGTTTCGTATACCACGGTGGATCAGTGTTTTTTTGCACGGTGATTTTCGGAACAAAAGTATCGATTGCCTCGTGTAGAACATTGTCAAAAATTTGGAATGCATTTTCGAGGTCATCTATCCGATTAATTCCTGACAAAATGTCATTTGCAGTGAAAAATGCATTGATCTCATCGAAATCGGCCAAGTTATATGTATAAATTTCCGATGAACGTTGTGATGCGGGTTCTTTTACATCAATCATCACTTCAATTTCAATTGCTTTGTGCCAAATGTCGGATTTTATCAAT
>NW_022203957.1:0-2507 GCF_009176525.2 Contarinia nasturtii | reverse complement strand
CTCGTTTGCATAACTTTCAGTCTTGACTTTTAGTACGTAGAATTGGCTGAACCTTCATATAAATACCTCCTTTCGAATTAATGATTTTAATGATGAGAATAAATGCATTAAGTTTAGTCTTGAGCTAACCGCCGTACTAGAAAGACGTGTTGTTTTATTTGTCGCTTTATATGTAACTTGATCATGGTAGCAAAGCGAAGTTCGTTGTAAATAATAAAGAAGATCAGATTACCACGTGAAGTGAAATAACTAACTTTGTGCACACAAACTAAAAGAAAAATGGGTAAAGAACTTGAAATAGAAAAATTGAAAGGACTTGAAAACTATCAAAATTGGTGCTTTGCCGTTGAAAACGTTTTGACATATCGAAATTTTGAGAAGTGCATCGATTCAGAACCATCTAACAGAGAAACTGACGCCGGAAAATTGAAATCATGTCGTGCTATCCTGGCATTGAGTGTCGATTCTTCTCTGTATATGTATATCAAGAATTGCAAAACTCCTTACGAAATTTACGAAACGTTCCAAAAAATGTATGGTGCGTCCGGTATGACCAGAAAAACTACGTTGTTACGAAATCTACTATCCAATCGACTGGAGGATTGCTCCAGCATGCAAGAATATATTGACAACATTGTAAATGGCTGCAACAAATTGCAGGGCATTGGTTTTGAAATAACGGATGATTGGAAAACAGCGATCATTTTGACTGGATTGTCTGAAAACTACCAACCGTTTGTTATGACAATAGAAGCTTCGCCTACTGAACCATCTACTGATTCAATCATATCAAAGCTATTGGATAGGGGAGACAAAACATCAAAAGGTGAAGCATTCCTTTCAAAATCAAAGTTCAATAAAAAATCGAATTCCAAAAACACGAAGAAAAAGTGCGAATTTTGTAAGAAGAGACATTTTGGTCAGTGCAGAAACAAAGTGGAAACAGTTAAAGGTGCATTCGTCGCATTATACACGAATAGCAACAAAAACGGCTGGTATGTAGACTCCGGTGGTTCAAGTAACATGACACCGAATGCAAATTTGCTGGAAGATGTGAAACGCTATACGAAAGGCGAAATAACTGCAGCAAATGACTCAAAAATGCCAGTAGTGGGCATGGGAAACCGCAATATGAAATTAAGTGGAACTGATATAAAAGTAAACGATATCTTACACGTGCCCAAACTGTCGGTGAACATTCTGTCAGTAAGCAAGATAGTTAAAATGGGAAATACAGTGCTATTTGACAAAAACGGCTGCACAATTAGAAATGCAAACGGAATCAAAATTGCTCATTGCAACGAACAAGACGGTGTATATCCATTGTACGAAGATTCAAATAAGTGCATGAGTGCAATAAAAAGTGATGATGTGTATTTATGGCACCGCAAACTCGGGCATTTGAACATAAATGCAATGAAAAAAATGCGCGATGCAAGCGAAATCGGTTTGAAATTTCAAGGCGATGAACTGCGTATAAAGAATTGTGAAATATGTGCACGAGGAAAAATGCCGCGTTTGCCATTTGGAAAAAGCGACTCGCAAGCTACTGAAATTTTACAATTGGTGCATGCAGATTTGATCGGACCGATGGAGACTGAATCGATTGGCCGTGCTAAATACATATTCACCATTGTTGATGATTTCTCTAGAAAAGTATTCGTTTATCCACTCAGAAATAAATCACAAACATTTGAAACTTTCAAAATATTCCGAGCATTCATAGAAAAGCAGACCAGTAAATGCATAATAACGCTACGATCAGACAATGGCGGAGAGTTCGAGTCGAATGAGTTCGAAAATTATCTCAGACAAAATGGAATCGAGCACCAGACTTCAAATTCTCATACACCCCAGCAAAATGGGAGAGCGGAGAGAATGAATAGAACGCTAATCGAGCGCGCAAAATGCATGCTATTTGACGCGGACCTGCCTAAAAGTTATTGGGGTGAGGCAGTGTCAATGGCAGCGTATCTGATCAACCGTAGTATTTCATCCGTGCATGGAAAAATACCAGAGGAAATGTTCAGTGGTAAGAAAATTGACATCTCCGAATTAAAGCTGTTCGGCTGTCCGGTCATGGTGCACGTAAATAAACAAAACCGACGAAAATTGGATGAAAAAGCCACAAAAATGATATTTGTGGGGTATGATGAGCACAAAAAAGGGTATCGATGCATCGACAGAGATAATCGAAAAATGGTTATCAGCCGTGACGTAAAATTCCTTGAATCAAACTCATTGTCAACCGTCAAAATTAACGATCAAAGCTCCAGTGATGATGAGAATAAATGCATTAAGTTTAGTCTTGAGCTAACCGCCGTACTATAAAGACGTGTTGTTTTATTTGTCGCTTTATATGTAACTTGATCATTTAAATCACATGCCCCTCTGCCAAATCGACAATTTTCAATATTTTTTCAAACTCTCGACTGTGTTGAGTTCTTAGAGAGCACTCTCACTGGCTTCTCAGTGTCTCCACTCATTTGCACAACTTTCAATCTTGA
>NW_022203956.1:0-1194 GCF_009176525.2 Contarinia nasturtii | reverse complement strand
AAATCTCTTCAAACTTTCAGAATGTTATTTTTTTGTGTAAAAAATAGACTGTGCAAAGTTTCACGTCATTAAGGTAGCATACAGGCATGGCTCCCATACAAAAATTCATTTTTTTTTGTGATTTTTTCAAGGAAACTGTTTTAAAAATTGATTGTATCTCAAAAATAACCTCAGATTCGGTTTTCTCGTGCCAAAAAACCCCCCAATACATATTTTTGAATGTTTAAGTCCACATTAAGTATGACTTTTGGACGAAAATTGGACTCTTTTTCATAGGTATCACTCCAGGCATGACATTTTTTCCCATCAACCAAAGTCGCTCAAAAGCTAATGATTTCTATTCCTCGGGACCCCCAATCATCCTGTAAAGTCAGATTTTGAATTAAGTTTCTACGATGAGCGCAATCTTGCTAACAAATTTTGCGTACGACGTACAACGTACGACGTACAACGTACGACGTACAACGTACGACGTACAACGTACGACGTACAACGTACGACGTACAGATTAACATAAACCATGCTCAAAACGGCCTGATTCGGGTTCGCTGACCTCAGAAACGTCCAGAAAACATGTTTCTGAAGTTTTCAAAATTTTGACCGATTACAATACTTTTCACCTTACACTATGTGTGCGGAAAAGTAAAATCTGACTTTACGGGATGATTGGGCGTTACGAGGAATAGATCTGGTCAGATTTTCAACGACATTGATTGATCGATGTAAAACTTAGACTGTGAAGAGGCACTTATGAGAAAAATGCCTTAAAATGATATTCTTTCAATTTGAACGCTGAAAGACTGTGTAGTGGGGGTTAGTTTTAAGATGCAATCAATTTTTCACAGACTTTTCTGTATGAAAGACTTGCCTTTGTGGTACTGTAATGATGTGAAACTTTGAACAGACTATTTTTTGGTTTGAAATTTCTTTAGACTTACCAGTAAACGTTCAAATATGTCACATCACGATTTTCGATTTTTTGCATTTAATCGGTAGAGAGGCCCAAAAAAAAAATATAATTTGAACCATTTTTGCCCAAATTCATATTTGGCTTTTTTATGCCCCTCGGTGTTCCCATGGGTACCATTAACTGATCACGATGATCTATGTCATGAACGACTGGAGATAATCGATTACTTTCTTGGGCAAAGTTGTAGCCCCTAAGGAGACGAAAAAAAATTTATACCACGGTGA
>NW_022203955.1:0-3355 GCF_009176525.2 Contarinia nasturtii | reverse complement strand
TTTTTTTTTTTTGGAGATCACATTTTTGACGGAAATCTCTAGCAAATTGAAAGAATTTTTCGCGAAAAACCCTAGCAATTTTAAAGATTTTTTTCCATTTCTGAAGTTGATTAGCAAAAAAAAAAACAGGTCTTCAATTTCCAGTGAAAAATCCCTAGCAAATCGAAAGATTTCTGTGCTGCCGTCGGGGGAGGGGGGGTTAGCGCGGACGATTTAAGAGGGGGGGTTATTTGGGCTTACACCCCCCTGTGCCCATGTATGATCCCTTGTATGGCATACATTCCCTGTTAGGTGGTTACGAGTTTTTGATAAAAATTAGGTTTTAGACGTCGACAAGGTTCACTATGGTTACTTGTCGAACACCATCCCTGTAAATCACAAATTCCTATATTACAATTAAAAAACAATTAACTGATTCCAAAAAATTATTATGATGGACATTTCATGTACATATTGGGAATCGAATCAGGAATGAAAACCTGGAATGCTACGGTCCGACTCTGGTAAAGGCATTCTATTTTTATCGTGTAATTTATTCTATCGAATATGTTGTTCTTTTTTCGCTTAAAGATGAATTTTAAAATAAATAGCAAAAAATACCACTACTACCAAACAGGGAGTGCGAAACTCAAAGGTATTTGAACAGAATGATCGAAATAACCGAACTCGTTACGAATGCCGACTCCAAAGGCAGAAAACTGGAAAAATTACATAACTCATCGTCTGACAATTATGAAGAGAGCCATTGCAGTGTACACGACCGAAAAGTATACCCGGCTACAATTCGATAAATACATTGAATCAAATCGTGTATGCGATAAGTTTGCTGCCATGCTGGTAAGAACATAGTATATATGTGATTAAAAATTGAATTAAATTGATCCTTGTTTCACAATAGACAAATCGCAAACCATGCATCATTTTCATGGGAGCGGCACAAATATCGCCGAACTCGGCGATAAAGATAAAGAAGAACATAAGATGTCCAGACAATCGAAATATTAAAAAATAAGTGAAGAAAACTTTTTATTCTGATACAAATTTAACGTGATTTTATTTATAAAATGCTAACGTTTTCGGAAACAATGTTTCCATCATCAGGCGAGCTATAAATCTGAAATCTGTACAAAAATTGTGTCATATGTTTACTACAATTAGAAAAATTAGTTGATATTTAAAATTATGATACAAATTTGAAAAGAGAAAAATAGAAAAATAATTATGGTTACATTGATGACAATATTAAGTAATGGTATTTATATTGAAATAGATTTAAATTCAAATAAAAATTATAGATCCGATGAAAGTAGGCGCCCACATATTGAATATGTAATCTGTTGTAATTGGTGATGTTAATTTGTACAGAGAAGTTTGTACTTGCGTATTTTGGATGTCCATGTTATGACCCATAAAACAAAACAAAGATCATATCATATCATCGGGGATCACTGCAATATGAATACAAATACAACATAGGCGGCGTTCAAATTGAAAGAGTCTTTATAATAAGGGACTTGGGAGTGTTGCTTGATGTGCAAATGAATTTCAAATCACACATTGAGCATGTCACGGCTAAAGCCAAATCAAGACTGGCTTGGTTAAAGTTCTACGGCAAGGATTTCGTCGATCCATGGACGCCTTTATTTTACATTTGTATTACCAATCATCGAATATGGATCGGAAATATGGAATCCACACTACGACAATATGTGCAAAAGAATAGAGCCAATACAAAAACAATTTTTACTTTATGCGCTAAGGAGAATGAACTGGGATAGCTATAGACTTCCAAAATATGAGCATAGACTGCTGTTTCTACAAATGATTACGCTGGAGGAAAGACGCAAGATGGCGCAAGTGTCTTTCATCTTCAAAATTATTAATGGAGATATGAAGTCAACTCATATATCAAACAGTTTAAATTATTATGATTCAGCGCATAATACCCGTGCAATACCGCTTTTTAATATTCCAGTTAGAGGAAGTGATTACACAAAATATGAACCAATTAATTATAAGCTTATTACATTCAATGATTATTATACAAAGAAAATACCAAATTGTGATACTAATTTGATTGATTTAGAAGTAAATTTATCGACGGTAAAGCTAAGAATTGAGAAATATTTGAAAGAAAATAGATGAATTGTAAACATAAATGAAATCTTTTTATAAAAATTATTATTTATCTCTTTCAAAACTGCTTGATGCAAGAATTTAATCATATTGTATTTATTTAAATTATTTTGAATAAACCACCAAGGCGAAGGAACGCTGTTCGGTGCAGTTATTATTATTATTATTATCATTTCAAGATGTGTGAATGATGTATGCCAGATGACGATGATTGGCCAGACGGAATGAAGCTACCGACGAAAATTGTAACCATGAAGAGCAAGCGGGAGCTACTATCGGAACGACGAGATGTGCGAGAAGCAATGATTGTGAATCCAAATCAAGCTGTTGGTTTTGTGTTTAAGATGAAATGTTTTCGAAAAAGATGGCGACAAAACGCGGTATACGATGCGGACCACAACGTTGTTTAGCTCCCAGACAATATTCGTGACGAAAACGTCATGGATTTCACAGAAGATTCACACATGCCCAACGACTATGAAGACGGTTTCCCATATGTGGCAATACTGAAAACTATTTCATGCATGTAATACTATATTGTGTTAAAAACAAGCATTCACAAAGAGATACATCAAAACACAATACCGAATGATGCTTGCATTATTTGATTCGCATCGCTTGTGCGTTCGGAGCATTTCATGCGACATTGAACTAGCGATGCGCATCAAATGATGCAAGCATCATTCTATGTTTTGTATTGATGTATCTCTTTGGGAATGCTTGGCTAATACTCATTGTTATAACAAATTTGTATGTGATTTCTTTTTGTAGGACATTGTGAACTGTTTGGATGTGATCTCCATCTCAACTTCGTCTGGATGTGATCTCCATCAATAGGGATTCCAATCATCTAAACGAATAGAAAAAAGATTGAAATGTTAAATTAAAAAAATAATGTAATCACAGCGGACGGCAGTTCGCGCGAGTGACGAAACCACATTAGTGTGTTGAAAAGTCGAACTCGCTATATATACACGAAATATACGAAATCCAGACCCAAAAGGCCTTCAGCCGCGATTGATGTATGGTTGGAAAGCCCTTGGGCCATAGATCAAGAAAAAATATAAAAGTTTGAAAATCGGTCCACCTGTCTTCAAAATATGGTCCTTTCAAGAAAAGGGTCAAAGTTCAAATTCATGACCATAGATGGCACTAAATGAGGTCATTGACATCTTATACGTAGGTTGCTCCATAATTTTTTTTAAAATGGTACTTATAG
>NW_022203954.1:0-1255 GCF_009176525.2 Contarinia nasturtii | reverse complement strand
TGGAAATCACATTTTGTCAGAAATTAATCGAATAGATGACCTCGAGAATGCATTTCACATTTTTGGAAATGTTCTACACGAGGCGATCGATTCATTTGTCCCGAGGATAACCGTTCAAAGTGGCACTTATCCACCATGGTACACGAAACAATTGAAGCACATGAAAAATGTCAGAAGAAAAGCATACAAGCAAGCAAGGCAGACTGGCAATTTCGACGAATACAATAACATCACGGATTCGTTCATCCAATTACAAAGTCAGTTATTTAAATCGTACATCAGCCGCATACAATCACAAATCAAATCAAATCCAAAACACTTTTGGCGATTTGTGAATGATCGAAGGAAACGGAGCGATATTACAGCTATCGTTGAGTATAATGATGTGACAGCGAATACCGACACATCGAAAGCGGAATTATTCGCTGATTTTTTCGAAAATCAGTACACACGAAGCGACATTATCGACTTGGATGAATTGCTGGATGAATGTGGAGACGTATCATTTGACTTTGAAATCACTGAAGCCGATGTGTTAAAGGCATTGCAATCCATTGACGCGAACAAAGGAGCCGGTCCAGATGGAATATCACCGAAAGTGTTGAAGAACTGCGCACACTCATTGTCGAAACCGTTAACAGCGCTATTTCGTAGATCATTTCAACAAGGATGTGTTCCAGATGCATTGAAAAAGTCCAGAATTGTGCCAATTTACAAGGCTGGTAAAAAAAGCAATGCAGTGAATTACAGGCCAGTTGTGAATAGCCAAATTATTCGAAATTGTTGTCTATGCCAAAATCGACACATTTGTTAATGCGCAAATCAGCCACAATCAACATGGATTCGTGAAAAATCGATCAACCTCAACAAATTTACTGCAAATGGTAAATTTCACGATGGACTCAATGGTCAATAAATGTCAAACGGATGTGCTGTACACAGATTTTGAGAAGGCCTTCGATCGTGTGAACCACAAGAAATTGTTGCAGAAGTTGGTGAGATTTGGATTCGGCCGCCAAATTGTCAAATGGTTCCATGGTTATTTGACATCACGATCGCAGTTTGTTGGAATTGGTGAAATGAAGTCAAGGACTTTCATTGTACCATCGGGAGTACCCGCGGGAAGTATTTTGGGACCATGTCTCTTTATTATTTTCATAAACGATATTGTCGAAACTGTGTCAAATGCACTTGTTTTATTATTTGCCGATGATCTGAAATTGATCCGCACTATTCATTCGCCCATTGATGCCAT
>NW_022203953.1:0-1744 GCF_009176525.2 Contarinia nasturtii | reverse complement strand
AATGAGATGTGTATGGCTTGAATGATGAGTAAAAACTAAAGTGTTCTTTTTATTTTAATATCTTACTAACTAGTATAACAAAGTGTGTTGTATGTATTGGTGCGTTTCGCACTACAGTTCATCTTACGGATGTAAGACATTTTATTCCAGAATTGAATTTGAAAAGAAACATCACAGTCCCTGACAACTGTATAAAGAAAATCATAGTTTTAATTATTAATGCAAATTGCTCAATTCAAAATTATGAAAAATATTCAATTGGCATCGAGAGCAGTTACTTCAACTTCATCAACGAAAACGGGTATACGGGCTTATATACATATATGATCGAAACTAGATATAAACAAAGAGGTGCAAGCTCACTACGTAGTGTTCTATCAAGAGTTTGGTGGCCATATTCGAAAATACCATCGAACTGTTGTGATCACATGTAAACTCATTTTTAAAATTGTGAAGCTGCCTAGGGGGGAGACACAAACGATTAAACCATGATTCCAATATAAAAACACTAATCCTACTATTCCACCAATACGTCATTTCATTGTCAAATGTGATCTCACATTTCGCCGCTATTCACTTTGTTGAAAACTTATTTATCGATACTGGAGTATGACATTTTGTTATTGATAATTAAAATTATTTTTTTCATCAATAAAATTTTGAGAAAGTGTATCTATTGTTTTGTAAATTTGTAATCGACTTTTGAACTAAAAAATATTTCAAAAAAGAACAAATTACTATCTCAAAACAAGTTCAATGCTTTTATCAAATTCTGTACTATCGATTACAAAAACTTTGAATTAACCCATTTTCGCTATTCCATACACAGGATTAGTGAATCCATGTGAATCCAGCTACTGAATTCTCTATTCCACTTTAATTTCTCGAATTTTTACACTAAAAAGTCCAATCCTATTCCATGTGTCTACCCCCTAGGAAGCTGCGGTTTGGTTTCAAATACGCACCGATTTTTTTTACTGCAATTCAATTTGCATTAGTAGACAAATAATTCAACAATTTGAAAAAGAAGAAGAAGAAGTAGGGAAAATCATATTCAAAGATGATCACGCCGTCGTTTTGTTTATCTTTCGGATTTTGAATGTTTAACCCTCCTAGGTATAGTAACGGTCTATTAGACCGAAAACTTAGAAAAAATATCATAATATCGGAACGCGTCGACCGATTGCCATCAATTTTTTGCCTTTATGCGAGAATAATGAATAAATATTGAAAATAAAATTTAAAATCCTGCCACTGATCTGTAAAAAAAAAATATCCCAGAACGACGATAATCCCAACTTGATCGTATAGTTACAGGGAAAAACATACAAAAACAAAACAAGACTTTTTTTTTAATTTTTGTATTTTTCTCTTTTTTAAACGGCGCATACTACCCAGGGGGTCAAAGTACCCGATTGGGCTCAAACTTCACATAATTTTAGTGATTAATTAGTGAAAATTTGTGACGCAATTTTTAGAATTTGTGACGCTCCAGAAAAAAAGTTACAGGCCTAAATTTGAAAAAGCCTATTCATCAAAAAGTCTATAAATGAAATTTTGAAAAATTCGAAATAAAACAAAATTTCAAAAAACTAATGATGCAGTATTTTAGTGATTAATTTGTGATTTCCAAAAATATTTTGAAAATTTCGATTCTGGCGGACATTTTTTGAACAAAAAAGTGAAAATTGCCCAAAAAATATTATCGAAATTTCGAAAAGGCTTTCAAAAAAAACAACCGTAA
>NW_022203952.1:0-1193 GCF_009176525.2 Contarinia nasturtii | reverse complement strand
CGATTAAAGTTTTGGTTGCATCGGTTTGGCCTAGAAAGCATAAAAATTGTTGGTGTTCATTTATATAACATAATCGCCAAATAGTTACCATTTTGTGCAGAACGATGAAGAGGTGTACGTTTGTCATCGTCTTCAGCATTTACGTTGGCTCCATGGTCGACTAGGTACTTGATCGCTTCTGTGTTACCTAGAATGAAAGCGGGAAAGTATTTCGATTAAAATTCATTTAAAACAAATATTCTAAATTCAAAAAAGGGTGTGCGGTTATACCGCACTCAGCGGTATAATGAAGCGGTGTATTTTTATTTGCAGATGTCGAATTAGCATTGGCTCCCCCATCGATGAGGGTTTTGATCACAGCTGTATGATCTACAAAGCATTGAATTTCATTAAATATATATTTTCACAATTTGAAAAGGTTAGATTTACCAGCCATAGTAGCCCGTAGAAGAGGTGTAAGTTTGTCTTCATCTTCAATATCCACATTGGCTCCATGTGCGAGTAGATATTTGACTTTATTCACATTACCTAAAAACCATGAAATTAGTGTCATTCTCTGATATATATCTGACTATGGTCAATTTATTGTTACCTCTTCTCACGGCACTCATGAGCTGTCGATCCAAGCCAGTATCGTAACGTGCAGCTTTCAATTCAACACTAAAAAATAATAACACCAAAAAATACTTCATTTCTGTTATAGAATGAAATCGTTGGATTTTTTTTTTTAATGAAATCACAATTCACGTTATAATCCCTTTAATAACTTGTAAGTGTCAATTATTCAACTTTATTTTATAATACCACTGCTTTCATCCCCAATTTTATGAGACTTGTGACTTTCTAAATCATTCTGCTCTTCTTTTATGGGCAAATATATTTTCATGTGTCGATTTGTTTGTGCATTACGAAAATAAAAACTATTTTCTTGATATTAGACTATCGACATTGTGAGATAGTAAAGAGATGTAAGGTCGATTCTCTCCCTCTCTTCGTCATTCCAGTTCTAACGTGTTATGCATATAAGAGACGTTCTTTTTGTTTTATTAACTTTCAATGCTACTACGCACAAACAACTTGTTTGTTTGAAAATGAATATGATCTACAATCAGCACATTGGGTCGTTTGACATAGCGGAATAATAAAATCAAATAAAAAACCTCTATCAAGGTGAAGAACGAGTGACGAGACCA
>NW_022203951.1:0-1245 GCF_009176525.2 Contarinia nasturtii | reverse complement strand
CCACCAAGGCGAAGGAACGCTGTTCGGTGCAGTTATTATTATTATTAACAACAAGCTGAAGTCGGTTTGCATTGGGACGGGTGGGTGACCTGTTCGGTGCGGAACAGATTTGGGTAAAAGTATCTGGTCAAAAACGAAACATCATTTTGGTAGAATTATATATTCGGCCGGACTCAACACTCAAGGTTTATGAAAACAACATGAATGCCTTGAGAGTAATAGCATCGAAGTTAAGTATAAATTATGTTTTAGTAGTTTCCGGTGATTTTAATTTGCCCAAATTGGTTTGGTTTGTTGACGAAGATGAGGACCCTGACATAGCAATAGCGATCAATGCAGCCAGTGAAAAAGAGAGGATAGTGCTGGATACTTGCTATGATCTTGGTCTCCTCCAGATAAACAAGTGCTACAACCGAAATGGTCGTATGATCGACTTGATCTGGACAAATGATGTTGAACTGTTTCAATGCTCAATGAGTGACTCTCATTTATTGAATTTTGAGAAGCACCACAATGCAATCGAAATCAAATATAATGAGCATGTCATCAAAACAGTTGGAACAAAGAAAACATATAGAGATTACATAAATGCTGACTATAAACTAATAAATGAGTCACTCCTTGGTGTTGACTGGAATAAGGAATTCGATGCAAATTCATTAGAATTAAAACTAAACAATTTCTATACAATTGTAAAGTCAACAATCGAAACTCATGTCCAGTTAAAAAGAAAAATCATCAGGAAGCAACCAATATGGTTTAACAAGCCACCAATCAAGATAAAAAACAAAGTCAGCAAAGCTCATCAGATTAAAAATAAGGTCAACACAATTGAATCAGTAGAATATTTTAAACAATTAAGAAGAGAATATAAACGCAGTGCACGGTCAGCACTCAAGGATTACAGAATTGAGATGGAGAATCTGATAGACAAAGATCCAAAGAAATTTTTCAGACATGAATCGTTGCGGCGAAACAGTAGCTCTTATTTTTCTCCAAATAATACTGCAACATGAAGTTTTTTAATAATAATAATAACTGCACCGAACAGCGTTCCTTCGCCTTGGTGGTTTATTGAATATATTTTAAATAAATACAATATGATTAAATTCTTGCATCAAGCAGTTTTGAAAGAGATAAATAATAATTATTATAAAAAGATTTCATTTATGTTTACAATTCATCTATTCAATTTCTATTTCAAATATTTCTCAATTCTCAGCTTTACCGTCGATAAATTTACTT
>NW_022203950.1:0-1055 GCF_009176525.2 Contarinia nasturtii | reverse complement strand
ATGTGCGATACACATAATTGCCGTGAAAAAAGGTGTACCGGCACACGATTTGGAGGCCAATTTTTGATTTGCAGTAAATGCAAACAAAAAGTTTTTGTCGAATGCATAAATTCACCATATGCGACTAAATTATTAAAGGGCTTAGACCTAATAATAATGGACGAAGACAAAAACATAAAATATACTGGCGACCAAAAAAGTGTGAACATACATACATTGTTCGAAGGCTGTTCACCATTCACATACAATTGTAATGCATGCGTCGATGATGAAAAACAACGTGAGGTCAACGAAAAATCAAAATTGACCAAATTCGTTGGCGACAAAATTATTGAGGCAGTACAAAATGAACTGCAAACAATAATTCAAAACAGTCATTTCGGAAATGTCAAATCAAATGACATTACAATAAATACAACGAGCCAAAGTGATGACGACGATTCCAATGCAACTGATGATACAGTGAAAGAGATGGACAACAAGGAAAAGAAACAAAACAAGAAAAAGAAGAAGAAGAAGAAAAAGAAGAAGAAGAAGAAGGAAAAAGAACAAAACAACACAAATACAGGCACAAACACACAGCATGAACGAAGACGAGGAGAGCAACAACAACATCAAAAACAACATCAGAGAGATCATGAACAGGGTGGTCAGTCAAATGTGTGAAAATCGAAAAATTGCGATTTCTGTCATACACGTTGTGTCACAAATTCAAATGTTGACATTTTTGAGAGTCTCAAATTGGTCACTTAAAGATGACACCATTTATTTGGATCTACGTATTCGATTTGAAAAATTTCATTATTTTCGACTTTTAGTGTGAAAATCGAAAAATTGACATTTCTGTCACACGCGATGTGTCACAAATTCAAATGTTGACATTTTTGGGAGTCACAAATTGGTCACTAAAAGATGACACCATTTATTTGGATCTACGTATTCGATTTGAAAAATTTCATTGATTTTTGAATTTTAGTATGAAAATCGAAAAATTGACATTTCTGTCCTAAGGAGTGTGTCACAAATTCAAATGTTGACATTTTTGGGAGTCACAA
>NW_022203949.1:0-7526 GCF_009176525.2 Contarinia nasturtii | reverse complement strand
TTGTGTATGTGTGTTTTTGTTTTAGCATTGATATGAGCATGTCTTTATTTTTGTACGGATTGTGCTCTCAATTATGCGAGCCTGTTACATTCATTCACAAAAGTTAAAAATATTTACAATTTCTCGAAACATCACCATCTTTCAATGACAAAAATCACTATTGCATTACTTTATATTGGTGAATATTGTGTTATAGTGTGTTTCTAGTTCTGCGAGCCTGTTACAGCGCTCAAAAAAGTTAAATAAATTAACGAACTGAAACATACTTTCTTTTAAGACTATTGAGTCGCGAAGAACATAATATCTTTTATCATTAAGCGGCAAATGTAAAACATACTTTCCTTTAATGTAATCAGTTAGCCAAAAAACATGCACTCTTTTCACAAAATTTATTCAATCGATAACATGCATTCTTTTTCAACGATAGAATCAAATAGAAATACATACATTCCTTTATATATTTTTATTCCAAACGAAACATGCTTCACTTTTTCTAAAAAAGAATTCGCAAAACACATACATTCCTTTTCAAATATTTTAAGAGAAAAAAAAACATACGTTCTTTTAGATCTCATCGATAGAGATACCATTTCATTTTGGACCAAATACCATTAAATTTTAAAAAGTTTGTATGGGGGATGTCAAAATTGGTTAATTTTTTGGTCAAATTTGGATTCCTCGACCCAAAGTAGGGAGTTTGGTATCTCTGATGTTGGCCATCATGGTCTTCCATGATTCAACACGGTTATTTCACCAATTTTCATTTGCCTATTTTTGACCAATAAACATGATAATTTTGGTCGAACTCAATAACCGTGTAAAATGGTGTTAGACTATAATTTAACATCCAACACCATTTTACACAGTTATTGATGTCGTATATCATTGTATTTCATGATCTAACATCATTACAACACGGTCCATTGTGGTCTACCACTATTTAACAGGGCTATTTTTCGGCCATCACGTGCCATCATAGTCTAATACCATTCAACACGGTTATTGAGGTCGGATATCATGGTCCATCATGGTCTAACAACATTTAACATGGTTATTGAGGTCGATTAAACGTTTGCTGTGAATTTAGTTGTATATTTATCTAATGATGTACACGGCGGAAAAGTTTGTCCTACAATGTAAGTCTTTTTATTTATTTTTGTCATTCATGTATTTTTTGTTACATGTATATCACTTTTTCTTCAACTCATTTCATGTTTAACCAAAAATAAGTTAAAATCGAATTCAAAACAGATCAAAATAAGATTTAATGACCAAAAACAAATTTGACTTTTATACCATACGCAAAAATAGGAAAGTAAAAAACAAAATCACGTAAAAAAATCACAAAATCGAGGTGTATTACTCTACCTTTAGTCTGTATCACTCTACCCCCACTGTATCAAATTTATCTGTATAAAGTTCACCAATATCTTTTCATTTGGCTTAGATATTCTCAATTGAAAATATCGCAAAACTAATGTCATGAATTTAAATTTACAGTAAAAGATATGTATAATAAATGCATATTGTGAATCACAGTGCGAAAAAGCTCATCTTACGGATGTAAGACATTTTATTTCTTCTTGATCTATGGCCCAAGGGCTTTCCAACCATACACCAATCGCGGCTAAAAGCCTTCCAGGTTGAAATTTAAAAATTATTTGGACATTACGTGTATATATAGCAAGTCTACTTTTTAAAACACTAATGTGGTTTCATCACTCGTGCGAACTGTCGTCCTGTGTGATTTTGAGATTATTTAGTTGCTTTCTCCAATCACTTTTATGAATAATTTTGAAACATTGAAATATTTACTCATTAAAATTCGATGAAAAACTGTACCGTTCAGTTGTTAATAGGGGAAAACCGTGAAATGTAAGCCGAGTTTTGTTTTTTGGTCATAAAATTATCAAACGAAAAGATATCGAAGAATTTGAAATGTCTGTGGATAGCTTTTGACCATTGCTACAACGTTGCTGAAGAAAGCAATTTGATTCCAATTAAAATTAAAAAATTGTGATTTTCTGAACATCGGATTTTTGGCAAAAAAAAATTCACCGTGTGAAGTGAGCCGCACAAAAAGTGTTAAAAAATTGTTTTAATTTAGAAAATGTATCTAAACATATAGTTATTTAATTGAATGCTCTAGAATGAGACATCGCACTTAATGGTTGTTATATCAGAGCGGAACTTAGCGTTTTTTTAACATATATTTCTTGTTGTAACACAACAACAATTCTATATAAAAATCTCTTACATCCGTAAGATGAACTTTCCCGCACTGTGATCCACAACATGCATTAGTTTTACGATACAAATAATTTTCGAAGCACTTTTCATACAAAAAATACTAAAAATGGGAATTTTTGTATCGCAGCCATGCCTATATGATATCGTAATCAAGTGAAAATTTGCAGAGGTTATTTTTTTCACAAAAAGAATGTTAACTTTGAAAAGTTTGAAGAAATTTCAATGCATATCAAGGGTACTTCCCATACAAAATTTCGTTTTCAAGCGAAAAATCCAAAATTTTGTTCGGGAGGTACCCCTAATATTCGTTGAAATGTCTTCAAACTCTCGGAATGGTATTTTTGTGTGATAAAAATAACCTGTGCAAAGTTTTAGCTCATTACGATATCATACAGGCATGGCTTCCATACAAAAATCCAATTTTTTTGGAAATTTTTGTATGAAAAGTGTGCCGAAAGTTTTTTGTATCGCAAAATAAACGTCATATTTGGTTTTCTCGTACCCAAAAACCCCCCAATACATATTTTTGAGTGTTTAAGTATACATTAAATATGACTTTTGGAAGAAAAATTGAATTTTTCCCATGGAGGCCCATGGGCATCACACCAGACATGACACTTTACTCTATCAACCAAGGTCGCTCAAAATCTAATGGTTTCTATTCTTCGGCACCCCTAATCATCCTGTGAAGTCAGATTTTAAATTACTTTTATTGTTTGAAAGTTCTCGTGTTAACAAATTTTTGCGTACAGGATACAGGGTACGCACATATATTCGGACATCGAAAAAACGCTAGATTCGTGTTCCCTGGCCCCAAAAACACATTTTTGATGGGTGTTAATTTTTCGACCGATTCCAATACTTTACCTTACACACTAGGTGTGTGCGGAAAAGTAAAAACGCCGTGTTCCGCTTTGATATAACATTCATTCTGTACGTTGTTTTTATTCTAAAGCGTTCATTTGATTTATTCATTTGAATGATTTGAAGCATACTGAATTTTTTTGATTCATTAATTTAAATTAAAAAAGCTGATTCAGGTACCGCACGCTGTTGAGTTTTGTCTGGTCAAGGGGCCTGGGATCGGCCTGCCACAATCCAAACATGGATTTTGAACGTTTTGAGCCTGGCTGCTTTCCTTTCGGTGCCTGTTTCTTCTGTGATTGCGCTTCATCGCGCTTATGTTTTCCTTCTTTCAAAGCCGTAACGGTTTCTTGGGAGGTTAGAATTGCTCTTTGCATTGAAGGACGACCACGATATGATTTTGGCTGACTGCACCGGGCCGATGGTTTCAAGCACAGAAGAAAGGCTAGAGGATAGACTGATGCGTAAAACACAATAAAAATCACACATGAAGTCAATGCAAACACACGCAAACACAATTTGCTATCAAAAACTGTGATTCAAATGTCAACACTGTCTCATTTAATACCATTTTATACAAATGTATATCGGCTCACTTAGAGCGGTATCAAGTGGCTCACTTTAAACTGATGACGCCAATTTTTCATTTCATGCTTAATGACCAAAATGGGCATTGGACATGAAAGAAGATTAAAAATACAACACACTGTTGTTGACCATTCTTATCACTCGGTAGAAGAAAAAGGTTTATTCTGAATTTCAAAAATATATTTTTGGTAGAGATATAAAGAATGCGTCGATTCGCTTCGGAGTTTTTACTAAAAGTGTTGTATTGAAGCATTTGACAATACCAATATCAGTGCTGTCAACTCTGTGAAAAAGAAAGCTCGCGGCTTACTTTGAACGGTGGCTCACATTACACGGTTTTAACCTAGTATTATTATTAAAAAAAGTAAAGTGAAGATTTACCGGCTGACATGGAATTTGATGAATCAAAAAGTGAAGGTCGTCAAAATTTAAGCCTCACATAGTGACGCATGATCATGAACTTATTGATTAATGACGAGCATGATTTGAAACTTTTAAATTTGTATTTCACGTTCGATGATGCAGAACCCTTTGCAATATAACGGAATTGTTCTTAGATATCCAAATAGATTTTTATTCTTAGTTTTTTAGTCCAAACAAAACTAAATAATATTTATGGCACCATTTATACCACCAAAAAATTCACGGAGAATAGCTTATTTTGAAAAATCAATTATAAGATTACCACGGAACAATTGAATTAATTATAAATAAATAAATACTTTATATAAAAAAACATTTCACGCCTAAACTATTTTTCTTAAATTAAATTTTTGTACATTACATTTTCTGGGCAAGATTTCAAAAGGGATTTGGCTTCACGATATAACATTATCCATGAATTTGTTGACGCTTTCCCATTGGATATATTTATAAACATCAAAACCACTATGAAATTTATAATTTGTTTCTTCATATTATCAAACCGTTTATCTCAAATCAAGCTGAGCGTAGCGAGTGATGAATATAGAATATATATTTGTTTATATATATTTTTTATATTGTTGAGGTACAAAACAGCATTAGTATTTTTAACCTGCAATGCTGATATAATTATTTCGTATTGCGATTTTGAAGATAGTTGATAAATGACAAAACGTTTAAATTTGTTATATTATATTTATTAATTTATTTTTTCAAATGAACAGCTACGCAAAGAAAAGATCTACGACGCAGGTATAATTATTATTATTATTGAAAATTGTAATTAAATTACGAGTTTACAAATGAAATATTCAACATGGGGACATCCATTATGGGCTCCTTAACTCTGGTCAACATTATCGTTAAATTTATCAGAAAACTTTAAGAAGCGTCTTTATCGGATTTCTACGGCTCTGGTGAGTTACATGACTAATAAAAAGATAAGCACAAAGAATAGCATAAAAACACAATTATCATTATTATATTATATGTATACGTATGTATTGCAAATTCTCTACTCATTTGACAAGCTTCGGAATCAGTGTAATGTGTATTACCGCGCTTGAAATACAGCTATACCTGTGAGATCGAAGATGTGTTTTTGTACATTTTTGTGACATCAAATGCCTGTATATTTGCAATACTGTTGCCCACCGGTTGTATCAACACGCTATCGGAATATGACTGAATTTTCTTATTTCCTGAGATAAAATACATAAATAAATCGAAGTGAATTTTGTAACACTTAAATTTTTGTTAAAAATTCCTCTTACTCATTATAACATTTGTATGGAACAATGCCGAATACATGCCAGAAATATGCCAAATTTTATCATCATTCATAAAAACAATTGTTCAACTGAATCAAAGTTTGTTCTCTGATCTACAATCTTCTCATTCTAAAAGTTCTTATGACAGTTTCAAATTTTAATTAATAAAAGATATTTCAGTGTTGGAACTATTGTGTAAGAAAAAATTTTGAATTACTTATTTAATGTTCTCGAGCCACTATTATGATTTACGTTATAAATTTTTGAAGTTTATGTTTCATTATATTATTCAAGTTAATGTTAATGGTATTTTTGAAATATTATTCGGCCGAACCTTCTGTAAAATAGTTCAGTTAGTTCAATAGTAGTTTAAATTTTCTTTAATTCTATTCATTAAATAATTTGCAGAACTGTTCTTTCTTATAAAATTTTTAACAAAATAAAATCTATGTTTTTGCATATGTTGTCGGAATTTTAGTTGAAAACCAAAACTATGATGTAAGAACAGCGATGATTTAAAACAATGCAAACGTTCATTTGAATAATTATACATACTCAGAAGTGCATTGTCATGGTTTGGTTCAATGTCTAGGCTTGATGCTAAACATCACTATATAGAATTTACATACAATCAGTTGCATCATACAGATAATATTTTTGCGACCCATCAAAAGAGCAGACGATCAGAATTTCTGAGTCTTTCTAAGAAGAGTGCTTCAACACTCAAATACAAATTGTTAAGATTGCGGAAACCAAATCAGACCCAATTAAAGTTACTTTCGGAACGGGTCAAGAATATCCCATTAATTTCTGCTACTTAATAGACCGAGCTGTTTTCCACTATTTTCGGACCCGGAAAATCGATTTCCGGTGAAAAAAATATAGGTTGATGTGCTCCTAAACTCGTTCGTGAACTATTAGAAATTTTGAAAAATTACCGATTTCAATGCATTTTTACGTATTTCAGAACTTTTTACTCAAACATGACAAAGGTTTCGTTTTTTAAACTTAATCATGGATACTAACACACCATAACGATTTGATGTGTTTTAAATGTGTATATGTTTGTTGGTATTGCATCACTTGGGGACTGCCGTCCCCAGTGATAGTCATTTTTTATATTATAAATTGTTTTTATATTTCATTTTTTTAACCATGATTCCAATATATAAATACTAACCCTGCTATTCCACCAATCCGTCATTTCATTGTCAAATATGATGTCACATTTCGTCGCTATTCACTTTGTTGAAAACTTATTTATCGACACACATTGATAATTCAAATTATTTTTTTCATCAATCACATTCTGAGATCAATCACATCTATTTATATTTATTTTTATATAGTTTTGTAAATTTGAAATCGACTTTTAAACTAAAGGATATTTCAAAAAAGAACAAATTACTATCTCAAAAGAAGTTCAATGCTTTGATCAAATTCTGTACTATCGATTACAAAAATATTGAATCTAACCCATTTTCGAATCCATGTGAATCCAGCTACTAAATTGTCTATTCCACTTAAATTTCTCGAATTTTTACATTAAAAGTCTAATCCTATTCCTTGTGTAAAATAAATAAATTCTTGAACTCTTCACTGAAACAAAAAAATCTTGGAAAATCTTCCACCAACATCTTTTTTCCTGAAATGTGTAAAGTTGCTCAAATTTCAATAAACCTTCGTGGTTGGTTGTCATAAACATAGATTCTTACTGAGTTAAATTGATAAATTAACGACATTTGACGTATTACAGATGGCGCGTCCAGAGCAGTCAGTCAACGAACGTTCGATGATATGATATTATTTTTGTTTTGTTAACGTTTAACTTTAATAAAATGCGCTCATAGTAGTCTGCTACACGATCAAAATCCCTTTGAAGATGAATGCAGTGTAGTGGCCTCCAACGACCACTTACATATATCCAACCTCCTCCATTTAGGCCTATTACATTAATTCACCTCAATACAATACAGGTGTCACGTCTGCATGTTTTTTTTTCTTCGCTCTCTATTTGGATACTTTAATTTTGCTAAATTTTAATCGAAATCACATTAAAAAAAACAGGAAAAATTATTGAAAGAATTATTATTGAATTGTGTACAAGAAAAACATCAAGTTTAAGTGATT
>NW_022203948.1:0-5093 GCF_009176525.2 Contarinia nasturtii | reverse complement strand
TGGAAAAAACACGTAAAGAGAAGACATTGTTGATTGTTAACTATCGAAATTTTCGCGGGCGCGGGGAAAACCAGGTGGCGGAGAAAAGCTTGGTGTATATTCAGGTGATGGTGTCGGAGTTGAACGATACTCTCGTGTGCGATATTGGTACGGTTGGTACGGTTGATAGCGTGATGATCGAGTTCGTTGAATAGGTTCGGTCATACCCTCGGGATCTGTCGTCAAATCGATAGTAGGCACTGGTTCGTGTAGAATTTCGATAACTTCTGTGAATCGGTAACGGCGGTTTCCAATACGAAGAATAAAAACTCGTTGATTGATTACTGATGACATTTTTAACGACTGAACTTTGTTCTTAACAATGAACTTTAAACTTATTATGAATGAAAAACGATTTGATCGAATCAGTTGATACTTTGGCGAAGCAAATTAAAGTGATGAATTCAAAAGACAGACTGGCTTATATATGTTACGGTTCGGGAGCTAGCTCCAATTTCGAATAAAAGTAGCATATAATTGCAACCAAAGCAAAAACAATAAAATAGATCAACGTGAAGTGATGTAAATGACTCCAGAAAGAGTAAACATCATTTATTTTCAAAACATCTATAACATCATCCATTAACTCTATTCTAGAGTTATTTTCCGCGGGCCACTTGATTGTGTGAATCTGCAAAAAAGTATCTGCATCTGTCGAAGTTTGTATTCTTTTTCCCCCTTTGATGAAGGTTGTGGTCGTTTGCAAATTGCATCGCCCGCTGAATGAAATTATGCCATTTCCAAACAAATCAAAATCATAGACTCTTTCATCACATAATAAATTAACATTTGTTTTGTCTTTAACACTAAACATCCATCGGTTTGAACTTATTTGAGTCCAAGCTTCCTCATTCGGTAACACATCATATTTACATGTCGAAGGTGTATTGTTACTAAACAACTGAAATTCGCAAATGTTTGCATTCTTTCTTACAATTAACGGAGCATCAAATGAGCAATAGCTGGCATTGTTGAAAACCTTGCAACTGTCTAATTCTGCTTTCGTAAACATGTAAATATAATTGTCGTTTATCCATAAATGATTTTTGTTTGTTTTTAATGTGACCATTCTGTTTTGATACACAAATGGAATGGGATTTAGCTTAACAGTTGAATTGATTTGTATCAATTAGCGGTATTTGCACCATGATCGCTAGAACTTGTGAAGTTGAAAATACCTCCACCGTTGATAATTTATAAATTGCTAACATTTGATCATTCACATTGTCACCGATTAATCGAAGATTTTGTCGTAAATTTTCTGAAATCAATTGTATTTGTGACGTTAAAACATCCGGTTTCAACCATTGCGGAACTAATCTTTTTTCACTTGCCAACATTTCAAGAATTGCTTGTTGTTGTTTTTCAAATTCAAGCGCTGCCATCATAGTATAACTTGTTGCCCAGTGACTGGTACGAGAAAATTCTTCCTCTGTTTCTGTCATCTGTTTTAATTCCGAAATTTTCTCATTAACCATATGCATCATTGATATTTGTCGTCGATTCATTTCTTGTAACTCATCTGCCGGACTAAATAAAGAATCCATTATTTTTGTACCAATCCAACCCATTGCGGTACCAAGAAGTGTTGCCAAAACCACGCCGCGTTTAACATGATGATTTAATTTTGATTTAATTACTGTATCATACATTTGAATATCGTTGATTTTTTTTGTAAATTCATCCACTGTATCCATACAAACAGTATTATTACCGCACTGATCTTGCATTTCTTCGACATTTTTTTTCAATGTAATTAAATTTCCGTTGTATAGATCAATGTTAATGTGCGTAATCAAATTCCATCTGCTATTTGTCATAAAACCAGTTCCACACTATTGAAAATATGCACATGAATCATTATGGAACTGAATTACACTATATTCCTTTTGTGCTGATACATTTGTTGTGAGAGCGCTAAAAACGACCAACGCTGAAAACACACAGAAAGCTGCACCATGTACAATGTTCTTGACACGTTTACCGATTTTTTTCGTTCCAATTTTCTGGTTTTCGTCCACCTTTTCTCCCAAATTTGTGTCTGCAAAAGTCCGAGGAATTTTTATGTTTGGCTCCCCTTCACCCCTGGGAAGAGGCGATAACTTAACGATTGGCCTTTTATAAATTTTGTTTTTCGCAAATACATCCACCACTCTCACCAAATTGTCATTTCCCGGATAAATTTTCGATACTCGTCCCAATGGCCAATGTAAAGGCGGTGTATTTTCCTCCATCATAAGCACCATATCTCCAACCATTAAATTTTTTTGTGGATTTTTCCATTTTGAGCGTGTCTGAAGTTTAGAAATATAATCATTCGACCATTTTGTCCAAAATTCCTGTTTCATACGCATACATAAATCCCAGCGTGTAAGACGGTTTTCCCTTGCTTGCAACAAATTTGGTTCAATTGGCGCAGTCAATGAACTTCCAATCAAGAAATGTCCTGGAGTCAAAACGTCCAAATCCTCTGGATTTTCCGTCATAGGCGTGATAGGTCGAGAATTTAAAATTGCCTCAATTTGAGTTAACACTGTAGAAAGTTCCTCATATGTTAAAATTCTATCCGCTATGGTTCTTTTGAGATGGTATTTTATGGACCCAACACCGCGCTCCCAAATGCCACCCATCCATGGACTTATACTTGGATTGAAATGGAATTTTGTGGCCATATTTGCTAACCCCTGTTCCACTTGTTCATTAAAATCTTTGATTGCTTGCTCATTATCTAAATTTAAAACCGTTCGGGCCCCAATAAAATTTGAGCCATTGTCGCTTCAGATGTTAAATCCGTTACGATTTCTATATGTATTGCACGAGTTGACAAACAAATAAAAATTACGATGTATCCCTTTTGTTTTTTCACACCTCTCGCTGCCATCATGCGTAGCCAAATTGGACCACACAAATCTGTTCCAGTGTTGGTAAACGCTTTATCCACCATCATTGTCCTTGCTGGTGGTAAACTACCCATCAACTGAAACGAATTTTGACTTCTAAATCGATGACAAACGACGCAGTTGTTTATATAAGTTTTAATTGCTCTTTTTGCAGCAATAACCCAGTATTCATGACGTATTTGACACAAAGTCAACTGATTTCCACCATGTAACGTTTTTTTGTGCGCATCATCAATAATCAATTTCATTAATTTGCATCCATACGGAATAATAATCGGATGTTTTTTATTGTAGTCAAACGCTGAATTTTGTAATCTGCCACCAACTCGCAAAATTCCATTACCATCCAAAAATGGATAGAGAGGTTTTAAACTGCTTTTGTTCGAAAATTGATTGGCATTAAATAAATCATTTATTTCTTCTTTAAAAAATTCTGCTTGACATAATTTAATAAGAGTAAATTTAGCATCATTTAACTCGTCGATATCCAATACTTGATGTTTACTTTGCAATTTGGCTGTTTCTGGATCCAATAATTGTTTTGTGTTATTATGTAATTTGAGTTGCTTCATATATCTTTTGCAAAATGCGATTGAGCGAATAGCTCTATTTAAAGTTGAAAATCTGTCCAAAACATTAATTTCCGCTTTAGCATGCATAATTGTTGTTTTATTATTTTTTTTCTCTAAATTGGTCTCAAAAGTTTTGTCATGAATGTTGCTATATAGTTTATTTAACAAAATTGATGGACCATGCCACCAAAGCTTGTTATCAATCAACTGTTTTGGCAAAAGACCCCTTGAAGCGAGATCCGCAGGATTTGCTTTGGTATTTACGTAATGCCACTGTGACTTTTCAGTGACCTGCTGCACGATTGAAACTCGATTCGCAACAAACGTTTTCCATCTGCTTGGCTCGCCTCTTATCCATGCCAAAGTTATCTCACTATCCGACCAATAGTGCGTAACAACCGACTCCATTTTGAGTGATTTTTTAACCTTTTGCATTAATTTTACCAGCAACACTGCTGCACAAAGTTCCAATTTTGGAATTGTCAACTTCTTAATTGGTGCTACCTTTGTTTTAGCAGTAAATAAATTAACATGCACCTCATCTTCATCGTAAACTTTCATATAAATACAAGCACCCATTGCTGCATCACATGCATCTGCGAATCCGTGAAGTTCAATCTCTAAATCAGTTGAACACCGAAGCCATCGTTGCGGTTTTATTTGATCAATTAATGCTATCTGGTCTTTGAATGCATTCCATTTTTCGACTACCTGCTTGCTGACTTCATCATCCCATCCGATGTTTTCTCTCCAAATTTGCTGCATTAAAATTTTGTTGTAAATAATAATTGGAGCTAACAAACCCAATGGATCGAAAATCGAAGCAATTTGAGACAAAATTGACCTTTTTGTGAATTTATTTTTACTTGCGTCCATTTTTGTTTTAAAACCGATGCTGTCTTGTTCAAAATACCATTTCAGGCCAAGCGCCAAAACATATTTGTCAGTATTAAATTCTTTGAACTGTTGTTCTTGTTGATCAAATGGAATGCTCCGCAATAGCTCCTTACTGTTTGTGACCCATTTTCTTAATGGAAAACCTGCATCAGCCAAGACTTGTGTGATTTCTTTTCTTAAATTTTTGGCTTTTGAAAGATCACCACAACCACTGCTAACATCATTCATATATGAATCGTTTTTAATGATATTACATGCCTCAGGAAAATGCTCTGATTCATTCTTTACATGATTTTGTACCGTTGCAACCGCTAAAAATGGAGAACTATTTAGACCGAAAATCACTGTTGTTAAGCAATAATCCTCCAACGGCTTTCTTGGATCATCACGCCAAACCAATTTTTGAAACACCTGATCTTCTTCACGCAAACGCACTTGTAAATACATTTTTTCAATGTCAGCTGTAAAAGCAATTTTATGCGTTCGAAATCTCAACAAAATATTAAAAAGGTCTTCCTGTAGCCTTGGACCCGTGAGTAATAAATCATTCAATGATACCCCACTAGTGGTTTTTCTGCTACCATCCAACACAGGTCTTACCTTTGTTGTAGTACTATCCTTCATCACAGGGTGATGTGGTAGATAGCAGTGCGGTTTACTTGTGTCGTTCGTACATTTTTTCATA
>NW_022203947.1:0-2568 GCF_009176525.2 Contarinia nasturtii | reverse complement strand
GTAACCATCGTGCAGAGAACTATAAGGAAATAATCCATAACATGCTGCAGAGCTTCAGTCGATTGAAAATAAACATGTCACCCAAAATTCATTACTTGCACCAACATCTCGATTTCTTCAAAGACAATCTCGGAAAAATATCTGATGAACACGGTGAAAGGTTCCATCAACAGATTAAGAAATTCGAAGAGCGTTTTCAAGGAAAGGCCATCAAAAGCATGTTGGCTGAATACGTGTGGAATTCCTTCGAAGAGGAAGAAGAACAACAAAGTCTTCAAATGGGTTTTATGCCGCGCACACGAAGTTCAACAAAGTTGCGAAGAAGTCGTTTTGCTTTGATATGAAACAAAGCTTCCAATTTTTTCATATATTTGATTTCATTCAACTCCATTATCCTTCTAAATCATAAATAAAAAATGTTTCCATTTTATTTCTAATAAATCGTAATAAATTCATTCATAGAAAAACACCGAAAATGTTCATTTGATGGGTAAAATCGTGATTTTAGGGGATTTTTTGCTCCAAATCGTATGACGTCGTTGTCGGATCGAAAAATTAAAGTCAGATTCGTATTCCTCGTACCAAAAAAACTCCCAGTACACATTTTCAATTAAAAAGAATAAAAATAAATTGATGATCAAAACACCCAAAATCGTGGTTCCTTAAGAAACCGTTTTTTGAAGGTATTGTATGGGGGTCATTTCTTGAATAGACAAGCTAAACATACCTCCGTGTTCTGGGGATCGAGACTGATCATATCCACCATACCATATGTCCCGCGCAAAACCAGTCACCCACAGTGTAAGTATTTCCATACGATTAAAATAATATTTTTCTGACCAACATTTCATAAAATTTTTCATTTTGATCAATTTGAATAATTTTAAATACTTCATGTAGCGATATGTAGTATTGCCATAGTTGAAGCATTGTTTAGGGCGCGTAATAAAATCGTAGTGCTGAGTTTCGCTGCTTTGGGTCCACTTCTAAAAGATTACAAGTTCGGTTTTTTTCGATTCTCCTCTTTTGCAGAGAACGGATGCGGTATTCACTTCAGAAATTATCACCGCTTCATTCAACAAATGGAATAAAATTAACAGTGTATATCACTCATGATTAAAATTAAACGACACCAACTATATCACTATTGACATAATAGAAGACTCTGAAATGATAGTATTTCGAAGTCCAAAAATGACAATTTCAAATTTTGTGGAAGAAATCCATTTCCAATACGGTGCAGTTTATGTCGCTCTCAATGCAATTTGGATTGCTGAACATTCCAACGATAACTATGACAAAATATTGACATCGGTATTTGAATCGTGTTCCATTAACTCCAGCGCGGTCAACGAATATTTGAAGGATGCAAAACAATCCAATGATAACAATTTAATCTAACATTTGTATGAGAATTTTAAAAATCGCATTTTCAAGTACAAATAAAAGATTGATGAAAACGAAAACTGTAATTTGTGAATTTTCTGTTCATTCAGATAACACAAAGCTTACATCGAAGTTCATTGCCGGATCTGCCGCTAGATTGGTTGATTTTTCCAACGGTTTTGATACTTCCGTGTCGAACGTTTCTTTCAAAAACATGGAATCCATCACCGCATAATAAGTTGCTGTGTTGAAACAAGTATTTAAGAATATGAATGGTAATCGTTTGAGATATCAAACATTTTATCTCATTATCTTTTTATCCACCTTGAAAACCACCTCCATGAATGTAAACAATTACGGCGATGTCATGGGTGCTTCTGCAAACTGAGGTGCTTGGTACAAATACACTGTGGAAGAGACAATCTTCCGATGATCCGTGAGCAGTGGGTGTGGGTTGCCGTTCCATCGTTTCGATGGCATTGGGGCCTGATCAAATCAAATATTAAATTCAATATTTATCACCACAAAATGATGAAAGTGTGTTCTTGACAAACCTTGAAACGAAGTTGTCCAGTTGGTGCCTCAGCGTAACGAATACCTCGATACGAGCGAATGCCAGCAATGTCACCGAGTGAAGTTTTTATCACCGGACAATCGAATTCATTGTCCAAAGTATGTGCATTACCGGAAGTGCTAACTGTCTGTGATGTGAAGATGATCACAGATCAATAAATAAACTATTGTCGCAAAATTAAATTTGCATTATTACTGAGGTATAGTTAATTGTTTATTCGATTTTTCAATGTCGAAATAAATTCTTTCTTCACTGATGCGTTTGCTAAATATAAGTAGATTTTTTTCAAATTACAAAAGTGCACTAAAGCACATATTCACTTTATTGTTTGCTGACGTATCTTTTATGTGGCAGATACTTCAGTGAAATACTAACGGATACTTTGGCCTTATATTTTGTAAAAAAGATTCTAATCAAGTTATTGATTACATCTTTAGTTGATGACATTTCAGATTGTGATAACTTATCGTATAAATACTCAAATTTTAATTATACAATTATTGCGTGATTTCCGCATTAAACAATAATTGCATTGATTTGTTTATGTTTATAAAAAATTTTGTGTGATTTTTAAATAATTGCCATATGATTATTACTCGTATGCAGAC
>NW_022203946.1:0-11550 GCF_009176525.2 Contarinia nasturtii | reverse complement strand
CGGCTTCAGCATGCCAAAAAACCTTCAGAAAGTGTTTTTTCCAGATGTCCTCCGAGTCAATTTTCACAAAATACGCAAAAAGTAAGATCCCCCCATTTGGGGTCAAATACTATGAGACTATGGGGTATTTTGTGAAAATTGGCTTGGAGGGCATCTGGAAAAAACACTTTCTGAAGGTTTTTTGGCATGCTGAAGCCGAAATTTTGGGTTTCAAGTAAAAAAATCAGGGGTTGAGGGGTTATGACCCCTGACCCCCTAGGGGGTGGGGGCAGTTGGTGGGAAGCTGACCCAAAAAATTTCTCTCATCATTCTGAACAACTTTGTAGAACATAATTTTTTGATCCGATGATAAAATCGACATCAACAAAAAAAAATTTGGAAAAAAAAGAAGAAAATTACCATTTTTGCCAGTTTTTGTATGGAAATCGTATCAAAACGTTATTATATCGCAAAATAAATGTCAAAAATGGATTCCTCGACCCCGAAAACCCCCGAAAACACATTTGGCTAGAGAAAAAATAATATTTTTTTGCCTTTTCAATGCAATATCTCAGTCGATTTTTAAATATTTTGGAAAATATCTACGTAGAAAAATCCACAGGCTCGAAATTCATTTTAGACATATGGTTCCTTGGGCAAAAATGCTTGTTAGGATCCATAGAACCAGAATCGCGATGTGGACTTGAAGGTTTTTTCGGCCCCCTACAAATCGACCCACCCTAATATATATATATATACAAAATCGGTAAAATTGTATGCATTGATCAGTTATGTATTTTATCGAATGGATTAACTTTGTGTCTGCTATATTGTTGGCGGCACAGCGTTGGTGGTGGTGGTGAGAGTTACAATAGCTGTAAAGATTTTATATTACTTCGTTTTTCAGTCAGCGCGGTTAAGCTGATAATTCAATTAACAACATATTGATGAGTAAAAGTGTTTAGAACATGAATATATTGATATGAATATGCGGCTATCGATTTACTCAAACCGTCTGCTGAGAGCATGAGTATTTTCTTTATTCTTCAGGTGGACGATGTATTTATTATATGTAATATTACTGAAGTTCATCATACGGCTCTGTTTTTTTCTCGCTCTCTCTCTCTCTCTCTGGTTTAATTTAGTTAAAAATCCTTCATCACAATTTACTTCACCGAACTGCTAGTGTTATTGTTGTTGTTTGCTTATTTATTTGTACTTTTTTTTTATTGTACTTTATCCGGTTAGTTTTTTTAATGTATCCTAATTTATACAATAAATATAAGTGTTTTGCTTAGCGTATGTGCGCGTAAATCGAATCAATGTTAACGAGAGTGGATGTGTAGTTTATGTTCGTGTATCGAAAATGTCACTGAACTCGCCGTATATAAAATGAAATCACAAACCAGATCGATATTTTCCGATGATAAAAAAAACGTGTATATGTAATGACAGCAAAATATCGCGGATCGTCTGTTCTCTTTATCTTCACATACTCAGTATCTATCTTTTATTTTTCTTCCCCTTTGCATTCCGCCTCTTTTCTATCACTATCACAAAACGCCAATAGCCGATTTAATACATGATTTTTGTCAAAACAACTCAACGTTATTTCAACAACAATTAAAAAAAATTATTTGTTTTATAACAATTATATGACACAAACTTATTTAAATTGTCTATGGTGGAGACAGCTGCCGCAATGAAAATATATTCCAAATATACAAAGTTTAAGTTAAAAATGCTATGTGAAAAGCGACCTTACATGACCATTAGAACAAAAATATAAAAGAACAAAATCAATCTATTGCACATTGCAACAGCCATCTGAAGCACCGAAACGAATGCCCAACCCGAACAGATTACTTATTTCAATTGCACGCATTTGCTAACAACAACAAAAAAATCTCAGTTTTGGCGATTAAAACTGAATTTTTCTGCACAGTTTTTGTTGTTGTTGTTGTTTGGTTTGATTGTTTTCTTCTTCTTTTTGTCGACTACTCATTTTGTTGTGTCATAAACGATTGTAGAGAGCAGAAGCGATTCAATGATAATTGTGCATATCCTTTGTGCATTATTCATCAAGATAAAAATAAACGTCAAAGCAACAAAAATTGCAAAACTGTATAGATTCAGTGCATGGATTAATATCCAAAACGAGAGATTACATTGCCGAAGTTGAAAATGAACACAAAAATCTACGGAACATTTTTTAAAAATCAAATCATGTTTAACTGTTGTCCCCATCTAAGGTAAATAGGGTGTCAAGAGCATGACTCTGGACAGTTTACGATGACTATTTGAATTTCACTACTACAGTCATTGTTTTTCTAATCCATATAAAATCAGAAAATGGTTTGCGAAAAACAAAAGAATAAAGATATATAGGCGAGCAGAGAAAACTGGAAATTTGTTCAAGTTTTTTCAAGGAGAATTCCTGAATTCGTAAAAGGATGTCATAGAAATGCACTGAAGCTTCTATCCATTTATTTGCTCGCATACATTGAGTACATATTTATAAGTGACTGCACCGAGTGAGAGAGTTTCATTTCTATTTTTGCATTAATTTACAACGGTTTTTTTTTCTTCTGTAAAATGTCAAAGAAAACGCAGAATATTAAAAAGATTTCAGGCCGCATAGTCGGAAAGACCGCTTAAAGCCTACAAAACAGAAGAGAAAAAACAATGCAATAAACAATGACAATAATAAATCTTTGGGCCACAGATAGAATTTAGCAGAGATAGAGAGAGAAAGAGAGTGAAATAATGAAGTGTATAGAGAAAAAGTAATCGGACCAAATGAAAGTCTCATACACACAAAGATGAAGAAAAAGGATTACAAAAACGGTATTGAGGCTACATACAGGCCATGTGAAAATGAAATGCATTCTTTTCATTTCAATGTTCGATTTTATTTCAATTCCATTTTCGACTATTTTCTTTTTCTTGTCTCGTCTCTTCTTTTATTTTTATCTTTTTTGGTGCAGATTTCGAAATTTCATACATACATGAAACATTGATGCATTTTTATGGGGACAATGGCGAACAAATCTCTGTGGCGAACAACAAAACAAAGTAAAAGAAAAAAAAACGATGCAAAATCACTACATTATTAGTAGTTGTGTGTTAAAGAACCAGAACAACAAAAATTCGTCAGCAAACGTTTCATCCGTTTTTCTGTTTTGTTTTGTTGTGTTGTGTTCAATCAGAGAATTCTGATGCTCTACCGTTAAACACAATGAGGTGAACAAAAAAGGGTAAAGGGAAACTATTCAAGCCGAACATAATCGTGAATGTGCCTAGGCGTTGGAACACCTTACAATTTACGCATACCATGATTCTACATGCACACCTACTATAATGCTAAATGCAGCGCACAGAGATTATAATACTGCCATTTCAGTATGAAGATAGAAATTTATATATTATATATGACATGTTAAAGGACAAATAAACACAAATAAAAAACGATTCAAAAACCAAAAGCGAAATAATTTCGAAAGCAAATCGAATGCACCTTGAGAAAAAAAAAGAAAGAAAGAAAGGATAGCGAAAACAAATTCGATTTTCAAATGTGTTTACTTTTTGAAAGCAACAGTGTCAAACTTTATACCATTGTCCTTTGATTGAACAGAGAGTGCCGAAGAAAATCGAAAATTCATGATGCACTATTATTATATCATCCCTTTTCCTCTTTAGCTACCACTATTCTATTTGTTATTGTGAATATTGCCGTCAAATATGTTTGTGGGTGTAAAATGTATGCATATGAGAATTGGCTTTTGTGTGTCTATTCAACAAGAGATCACCTCATACATCTTGCTTGGCAAAACAATGAGAAAAAAAACCGAAGAGAGAAGAAAATCCACCCCAACACATATCGGTCATGTCAAAATCAAAAACTCTGTGTACCTTTCCTTGTGCATTGAAGATGCATTATTTGTTTAGTTTCCTTTGTGGTCTTTACCATGTGAAAAGAAAGTGGTTTCTGACCACTTTACCCTTCTAAATATTGAGTTGTCATAAGGAATATTAATATAGACGAGGAAAAAAAAGCGGAATATTGATTGAACACCTTTCAATTATTGTCAATGTAATTATTGTATTTTTTCCTGATTTGATACTTTGTGAAATAGTTTACTCTAGATATGAGAAAAGGATTATGATTTCCTTGATTTTATATATTTTATACGGTAACAATAAGAATACAAGAAGAAGAAAATTCTAATTACAAATACCATCTGTCTCATCTTAACATTTGCATTTGACTTAATATCGCATACATTGATGAGTGGCATATTTGATGGTATGAAATTACACACGAATGCAACAGATTGCTTTAATATCAGAATTTACTTTGCTATTTACTTTTATGTTGAAAAAAAAAAATGCATATTTAATTGATGCTGTAAAGGTTAGAACAGAGGATCTACAATATTTTTTTATTTCTGTATGCATGATTCAGATCCATTACTGCTGCGCTACCAAGGGGAAAACCGGTACTGAAATACTAAATATACTCAGAAGTATTGAAAAGTACCGAAACGTATCAAAACATACCAAATAGGTATTCGTTTCAAAAAAAAAGTGAATAATTTTTTCGTGTTTTCGACTGTCTTTTTGGTGTTACATGGCAAGCTTGTATGAAACTCTCGGAGACTCGATAAAATGCACAAAAAAAGTGAAAAAATGTTTTTCGATATTTTTGTGCATTATACCGAGTCTCCGAGAGTTTCATACAAGCTTGCCATGTAACACCAAAAAGACAGTCGAAAACATGAAAAAATTATTCACTATTTTTTTGAAACGAATACCTATTTAGTACGTTTTGGTATGTTTTGATACGTTTCGGTACTTTTCGGTACTTTTCAATACCTCTGAGTATATTTAGTATTTCAGTACCGATTTTCCCCTTGTGCGCTACCGTTATTCATCTCGACTGAATTCATGTTGTGCAGTCCAATCTTGCGTCCAAATATCAATATTATTTTAAACAGCAATCATATCAATTTACCATGAAGTCAATGAAAGCCCTGACTTTTTACATCAGCGTTTAAGAGAATTGAGACAACATCTGTATTTTGTTTTTCTTTTTGAAAACCAATGGCCATGTTTTTATTTTATTTTTTGATTTCTTATGCGTAAAACAAAATGGGAAAAGGGAGATAGATCAAATATAACAAAGTTAAACCAAACGATCTTCAAAACGAATATAGATACCCGCTTCTTCTCGTTTATTCTTCTTCATTCTCAACGATTCCTGATTAAAAAAACGGTTTTTACTCAATACAAAACAAAAGAATGCAGGCTCCAAATTCAACGAACGTATTGAATTTCACAAATGGACAATCGAATGTTGTTGTGAATTGAGCACCTTTACTACTTAATACATTTTCTTTTGTTTCTGTTCAAAAACAAACGAAAACAAAATTCAACAAATAGTATATAATTTTATTTTTCATAAAACTTATTTTAACTTGACGCGAATTTCAAACAAAAAAAGTGCTATAAAAACATAACACCACGATTAATGAAGTTTTCTTAACCAACGTATTCATTTTGTTTTGATTCAATGCGTAAGACATCGACCGTTATATTCTTTATAGTACAGCCAATAAGAACTACTCGAAGAATCTCATTGGATTTATCTTTTCCACGTCGCAGATCCCTTCCACTTTTTGTCTTCGCGTTGAAGTACAACCTTCCATTGTTCCATCTACAAAAGCAAAACATTGGCTCACACGAACCGTATTTTTACTGGCGTTTTCTTAGCCGCATCAACACTGACAAAGAAGCAAATAAAACGAAAGAATCGAAAATGTTTGCTGTGCTTACCGGAAGGTAAGAATCATTCAAGAAAATAATACCAACAAATATCAAAGGAGGGGAACATGTTTGCCGATGTTTTTCTCAAGTCACTCGATAACAATCATCGGCAATGAATGTGGCATACATAAACGTCTTATGCACAAACTTGTTCGTTAATTCTTACGATTTCGTGAAAGTGGAGAAGTGCTTCGTATAAACATGCACAAATAGGAGTATCGAACGACCTTGCATTGTTAATCGTCCGTATTGGGTAGAAGTAAGTAAACTTTATTCTTTACCAAAGAAAGTTGGTTAAATTTAAGAAATGGTACAGGGTGCTTCAATTAAGTTAAGAAAATAATTCGGAAGAAATGCTAACATCTAGTTGAGGTGTCCCGTACTAAAATAGTGTATGTGTCCATCTATATCTATCGATTAACGTAAAACAAACGTTTTTAATCATTGATCTCTTATTTATTTTGTAACTTATAGCAAATGTAATTTTCATGTGTATCTTGGTGGCGCTAATATCTACGTGACAATATAAAAATGTATTTGGTCTGCGATAATTTATTCTGAAGCGTCATTCCGTTTCTGGTAGTTTTTTTTCGTTTCCCGATTGTGAATTTGATGGGTGAATTTTCTTGCCTTCATATATGAAGCAGGAAGAAAAAATCGAACAGAGACCCTTTTTTTGGCATCGTAAACTTAGGCGAGTCACCCTACAAAAATTTATTTTAGATTTTCTTTTTGTCTGTCTTTTTCGTGATTATGAGTTTTGTCCATGTATTTGCTTTGATGAAGCATGAGGCAGCTGCACAGTTATGACGTAAAGGTACAAAATGCAATACGCTGCTGTGTGGTATAAGAGGGCAACTCAAACGACTCACATTTGTATGTTCAAATTCAATGCGCGTAAGAATAAAATTGTACAAAGGTTTTGACGATGTGTTGCTTGATCACCGCATTAGTGAGAGAAATGGATGAATATCGAATATGCGCAAGCTGAGATGTGGAAGAGTGAGTAGAAAAAAAACCGTCGAACGAATAACAAGGAACATTTGTATAGTTAATACGAAGAGGGTGAAGAGAGAAAGGGAGACAGCAATGAAAAAGTTGACGATGAGAAAATAAATACGACTGCATTACAATTGATTTTTTTTTTAACTTAGGAAATTGCTTTGTTGTCATGCGTCACATATGTAGAGGGAATAATAGAACACAGCGACTGTATTAGTCGGCTTACGAAAGATACGCATGACTATTGTGCTGCATGGCAAGATAAAAACAGTCTGCCTTGCACTCACTCAACATTACTGACTTCGGTCTAAAGCAATGCATGAATATGTTTGCTCACGCTCACAATGACATTCGCACTCATACACACACACATACATCACATACACACACATACAATACCAAGTTTAATAATTTGAACATCTGCCCATCTAAGAAAATACAATAAGAATCTAGTTTTATAGCAGATCTAAAATGAATGGTTATGCAAACCTATTTGTTGTTATATTGCCTTGTTTATTCTTTGTCAATCTGTAGTGCGTGTGTGTGTTTGTGCATTGAACTGCTGCAGCAGAGTCTAAGGGGAACTTTGTTCGTCCCGTAAACTGGTTGAGTTTGCGTACGTACAACAAACATTGATTGCATTCAGAAATAGTTTGTCGACTCAGGCAGCTGCTGTTAATTGAAATCTCGATTGTTTTTTTTCTTCTTATTTGATGGTAAAAACGCTGCAACCCCTATTAGAAATGGCATGTAAGAATGATTGCATTTTCTGTACATCTGCAAAACTTTGCAAAATTTACTCGAAACTAAAAGACATAAATTTATTTGGTCATGTATGTATTTTTTCGATTTTTTTGAGAACATTTCTAATATGAAATGATAAAATTGCTTCATGATTTATAAGAAATAAGATTTGGTAGATCAAACAAATGACAAAATGTCACTTATGAGAAGACCACCTCTTTCTTGTATTCTTTTAAATAATTTAATTAAAATTGGCGACCAGTGTAAACATGACCTGGTCTGCACAATATCAAAAATGTTATCACCGCATGAGCTGTGTAAAATCATTCCGTTTGTCAATCATATAAGCAATGTCGCGCATCTGAAGAGTTTCGAATATTTTTATCTTTGGAAAAATCGAACAAAAAATTTGCATGGAAAAAGGATCAACGGAATTTCAGCTCATTGACTCGTGCGACGATGCAAATCACAAAAATGTCTTATGCCACATTAAGCCGTGTTCAAATCGAATAGAAATAATCAAGAACGCGAAGAAAAAACAAACCGAGCTAATTCACCTAACTTGTATCTAATCGACCCGTTGAACGCGTTTTTGTATTTCAATGCTTTCGCTGACGTTCACATCGAGGACTTGACTTCGTGTGTATTTTTATTTGTTTTGGTTTCATGGCAATTTTAGCAGTACTTATAATCAACGGTTAATAGCAAAACAATGGCTTATGGATGACTATAATGAATAAGTCTGGTGGAAAAGAGATCTTGTTCCAAAAGTATGCACATGATGAGAAAACATAAGTATGCACATGATGAGTAGATAATGATAACGTTGATTTGAAATGCTTAATAGTTGGCACTGCTACATTTTCTTTTGATGTCAAGTTATTCTTTCTTTTTTTTTGCCTTAACATTTCGTTGCACTAAAAATCTCTAGAGAACAAAATGGTTTGAGCATACGACATATTCAACGAAAAAAATGGAAAAAATTCTGACTAGCTCACTTCGTTTGTTTTTTTCTTTCTTCATCCCATAAATGCTTGCAAAAAATAGAAGGAAAGTGTTTTTTTTTTTGAAAAGTCCCTGTCATTATTAAAAATGTAAACATACATGTTAACATGAACTGACTTCTGTATCAACTATGTAAAACACTATAAATTTTTGTTATTGTATGTTCAGTTGTTTATCTGATTTACATTCAGAATAGCTATTTGCATCGATAAAGATGACTCCATAGGCTCTCATTTACTTTCTTCATCTATTTTTGTATCATCATAGACCACTTTGGTTTACAATACACTCACGTACACTTCTTAATAATTACAGAATAAAAGCATCAAGTGTTAGATGAAGAAAGTAATAAATTTATATAGTTAATATTATTATTATTATTGTTGCCTTGTTCCTGTTGCTTAGCGTGCGCTTTGTTTCGTTACAAGAGAGCCACATACTTTACTGTACACTCATGAAATCGTTTAGCATTTTAAATAATCCCGACTCTTTTTCTCTATACGTACGTATCTCTTTCAGTGAGCAAAAGCAACGAGCTTTTTAGAATAGCCCTTTGTCTTTGTAATTTGGTTGAATAATATTCTTTGTTTAGAGATTTTACTGCGTATAAATAAATGAAAATCTACAATCTATTGTGTGTCGTTCTACAGTCCATATATCCAACGTTATTTTTTAAAGGGTGTTTCAATGATAGTTAACATTTCTATTCGATGCATAATTGACATGGACTGCTTAATTGGTTTTGAGAAAATGAGTGTAATGGATCCTTGTGCGGGGTTTGGGAATAACAACTTAAAATTCAATATTAAGGCAAAAAATATTGGAAACGCGAAAAGTTCACATCTTTAACACGATGTGGTTCGACAGGTTGTTTAAGTTTACTAATTTCATAAAATTAGTCTACCACTTTGGGTTCACCCGAATAAATATGTTTTTGCTGTTTTTATAGTCAGCCAAATACTACAAATATTTGATTTTCTATATCAACGAAAGAATGTTTGTTGACAACACTGGTTGAAACACCCTTTAATACGTATCTCGTGTAGTATGAATAAAAACAAATGTATGAAAACACGCTATAATATGCTAACAACAATATATTCAATATTTCACCTCTTCAACGTGCACATACAGTATTGCAGTGAACATGAATATGTCACTGAGCAGAGACAGTGAAGTGGTAAAATGTCCAGAGTATGTTATTGGACATATAGCCACTCAACTTCTCTATACATGTATCTTGAAAAATAGGATCGACAATCGAGTTTAAATATTTCATGCAAAGTATTAACAAAAGATGAAAACAACATGCATACAAAATGATATAAAAAGATAACCGAGGATATTTGGCAGAGGAATGTTGATTTTCTCTGAAATTATATATTGTTTAAAAATGAAAAAAAAAAAAAAAAAAAAATTATGGCGACATGTTGTCCATTAAATTTTGCGATAGTTAAGAAAAGAATTATAACAATGAATTGCTATTTAATTAGCCATAGGCAATCGTTCAATATTGAATCAGTGTATGTGGACATTGGTGAGTGTGCGCGACTGCTCACGCAAAAATGTACAATAGCAATCAACAACACAACAAAAAATTGTCACACTGTTTGACCAAGTATGTGAAAACACGCAACGCAACTAAAAGTAGACGCAAGAGAGGAAGCAATATGGTTCCACAGGTTAATTCTTATTAGAACAACACCGGATACATGGCCCACCTATAAAACGGAAACTCACTTAAGCAGTAAAGCACAATAAAGGCGGCTACTACTTAATTTAATGTGTTTTGCACTGTTTTTTTTATTTGTTTTCAGTACAATTTAAAATATTTCCGGTGTTTATTCATGGAGAATAAGCTGCGATTTCGGAACATTATTCAATATGAATCGAAGCGAATAAAAATAACATGTAACAATCACATTGCAAGCACTGCATCGCATTCTTGCGATTCGATCACACAAACAGCTCGTTCTCATTTGTATATTCCTTTGAATTTGTTCGTTCATACATGTATAGAACAAAAATACACATGCACACAAAACAACGTAAATCAAAGAATGCGCGAACGAGAGTGATTACGACAAAGATAAGGTGATCGAATTGATTATTTCCGTTGAGCGAATATACGGTGCCAACAATATATATATATGTTTATTCAAGTGGCGATTGAGAAACGAAAACATATACACAATTTTGCAAAGCATTCGAATAGAGTTGATGTGATGTATGCGAGCCTCCCACATCCGGTCTTGGCAACAGCTACAATAAAATCTCGCTACGATCATTGGATGATCTATATGGGATAGGTGGAGACGCATACGAGATATATATGACATGTATAATCTAATGTGTATGAGATGTGAGATTCCCAAATCCGCCAAGTTCATTGGGTTGAACTAATAAAAAATAAATAAAAACACACAATCGTATATCTGCTCTTTTTCGCAAGTAATAAAAGCATTCAAAGCAGATTATTACGATTGTGATGTTATGGATTGGGAGATAAATGAACGTGACACAAAGCAATTCATAAACAAAAACTGCGGTCACTTGAATTTTTGAGTTACGATATGCTCCGAATAGCACGGTTCCGAGCATTCTTTTGACGATACAAAACACAACACTAGTGTAATTATTGAATTCAACACAATTATCTGAACATGGGACGTTTTCATTTCATTCAATTTGAAAGAAGAAAAGTTACACCATCAGAGAGAAAAAACATTCTGATTCGCACTTTTTTTGGTATAAAATAGGAAATAATAATCATTACGATACGTATAAATCATTTGAAAAAATTATGGGTGCGCTCAATTTGAATGAGTATTAAGCAGCTCAATTTCATTGAGATAAGTCCAGGTAGAACTCAATCTCAGTTAGATTTATTGAAAAATTCTAATCGAATTTGAATGAAAATATATTGTTTTTACTATGTAGCGAAGCGTGATCATGCCCGTAACTAACAACACCTCTAATGCGTATTCCGAGTAC
>NW_022203945.1:0-9949 GCF_009176525.2 Contarinia nasturtii | reverse complement strand
TAGGGTGTTTCTTGGGTACAAATTTTAAAAAGTGCACATCATAACTTTGTAGAGAATAAAATTCTGATCTGAAAAAGTGTTTTTGTTTATAAAATTTATCAACATTGGACCCTCCTCGCTCAGTTTTCTGTTCTGTTTGAATAGGCTTTCGATTTGAATTTCAATGAAATGTTTTTCTATGGCTACTCATACAAGTGCATTTGATTTTTATAATTTCATTTTTATTTTTATTAGAATGATAAAATTTTCATACACTCGGTAGGCATAGAAAAATATGTCAGCAAAATTCAAATTAAAGGCCTTATTTAAAAAAAGAGTAAATCGATCCGCGGAAATTCAATGTTAATGAATCTAATAAACAAAGTAGTTTTTTAATCACAATTTTATACTCTGTTGCACTTGAAATGTCACCGCCGGCACCGTATTTGAGCTAAATCATTGAAAAAAGTGGTCACATCCAAAAAATATACACACATTTCATTCACAAAACCATTCGCGTCACTCAATATAACTTATAATAATAATAGCGTAATTCACACACGAAATAAAAGATAATGATGTCAAAGAGAAGGTTAAATTTATTTTTTCTCCTAAATCGTTGTCAACGCATAATTTAGCGTAAACAATAAGTTTGAGTCATATCTTCGTTACACATATATCAACATCATTGATGTCAAACTCACTCACACAGGCGTATAAATCTCTTTCTCTCTATGTAGTGGACGTTGGTTGCCATTTAGAGGGCATCATGTAACACCAAATGTTTTAAATATGCGAATTACCCGATGAAGGTTCAATTTTATCGTTTTAAAATATTTCTTGTAAATCAAATGACTTAATTTGATTCCGACTTCTGATATAAAATATTGTTTATTCTCGATATATATTTTATAGAATGAAATGAAAAATCAAAATCGTTACATAGCGAGACAATTGAAATAAATTGTATTTTGCTAAAAAATTATTGTGGTATCAAATTTGGCAATGGCCAATAATTTTAATAGAACTGTCCATTTGATTTAAAAGAATTTAAAAAAATGCATGTTTGAGTATTTTTTTATAAAAATTCAACTGACTTCTAATTTGCTATTCTCTCTTCAATTCAATAAAATTATTTGCTGTTTACAATAAAAAAAATTGATTCAAAAGTTTCATTGCTTCAGATAGATGTAGATTTTTTTTATTAAATGATTTCAATATGTTTAAGAAATTGAATGTAAAATAAAAAATTGAAGATTTTTTTTGTTTTCAGTGTTTTTGTTATTTAAATGACTTACATTGGCATATTTAAAAATACACACGAAGATAAAACTATGCAAAATTATCCTGTGAAAAATGTTCATCAAATTTTTTTTGGTTTCAATACTTTCCAATACAAAACGGATTTCATTTTTTTTTCACGAAAATTCAAAATGAATTTATATTGCATAGTTTTATGATTGAATATATTTTAAAGTATGACAATTAATACAAAAAAACCCTTTGCACGGCAAAAATGAATCAATTTAAAGTTTTCATTAAAAAACCGATCCTATAGTGCGAAACTATAAATGAAAATTTTTGAAGCTATTTAAATAGTTTTGTTGTGTTTATTGGCATTAGTTAAATTCACTCAAATCGTAAAACTCTCAAAAACTCTTCAATTTTAAATTTTCATGGAATAATTTTTCGTCCACATATTGTTTCATATAGTGATCGTCGAACGAGAAAAAATTATGAAAATGTGAAATGGAATTGCTTTTCGTAGTTTTATGGTTTGAGTGACTTTAAATAGTTAAAATAAATATAACAAATTAATTTGAATCACTTTAATACTAAAAATAAAAATATTCACATGTAGATTTTCGAATTAAAAAAATTTCATATATTGCGGGACTACGGGGGCGAATTTTTTGGATGAAAACTTAAAATTGATTCATTTGTGCTGTGTAAAAGTTTTTGTTGTATTCATTGTCATGTTTTTAAATATATTCAATCAAAAAACTATGTAATATATATTCATTTTGATTTTTTGTGAAAATCGAACTCGGTTTGGCATTGGAAAATATTGAAACCAAAATATTTTTAATGAAAATCGTGCACAGGCTAATAAGTTTTATTTTTTAAATAGCTCAAAATAGCGACCATAGAATCTTTTTGTGGAAATAAAAAAATAATAAAAAAATTTTGTTTTATTTTAAATCGGCTATCTTTTGTTATTCTCACTTAGCAATTATTCAGGCTTAGCATGTTTTGACGAAAACTAGTTTCTTTTCTGCATCTTTGTTTTTTGAACATCGATTTGCAATGTGAAATAACTCGTTCGCTTGTGTCATTAATACATATCAAAGCATTCTGTATGGTTTCTTTAGCACTGAGGTAGTCGCGATTGGTATTCCATTCGTCGGCATCTAATATTAAGAAACTTCGAGGCAAATTCATAGTGTTAAAAATAAATAGTGAACGTTCACCAACTAGGTCATCGACGCATTTTGTGGACCAGTCATAGTTTTCGTCAGCGATTCCTTCACAAAATGTAACATGATTCCCATCATGTCTGCGTGGCGGCATTGTTTCATTTTGTAATGATTTTAATTTCTCTGAAATCAAATTTTTCTGTAGAATTGAAACTTTTTCGGAAAACAACGAGAGGGGCGCCAGTTCTTCACTCATGTAGTTTAAGTGACGATTCATGGCACGCATTGCGACATTTGCAACTTCTTCATCAATAAGCCGGTACTTTTGAAGCTCCTGCAAAAATTTCAAGTCATTTTTCGGTGCGTCGAACAAAATGCCACATTTATTCCAGTTTTTGATGTAGATAAGTGTAGCAAACATAGCAAATCTCGTTAAGTTATGTTTCATTTGCAGAAGTTCCGGCGTATTCCATTCAAAACGATTTCTAAATAAGAAGCATTCTATACCTTGAATGATAGTCGCCATAAAGCGAGCGTTGCTGGGATTTATGAGAGTGCGAAATTTAACTTGATTTCTTTTCTTGATTTCCTGATTTTCTCCAAAAAATTTCATTGCGACCAATGTAACTTCTCTGTAATCATCACGTACAAGTTTACTTTTTGAGTGTTTGCGAAGTTCTCTTACCGCATCATTTCTCATTTCAATGAATGTTTGATATGCTCTGATATTCATATCTTCAATGATTGGGTCATCTTCATCATTAAATGGTTCAAATGGGAAATCGTCTTCGCGTAATTCCGCCCAAATTTCTCGTAAAGCTGAATAAAATAGATTGTTTGGTGTGTCCGAAGTGAAAAGATGATGGTATACATCTTTAATTACAATTTCATATTTATGGTGGCGACAGATCAAACGAAGAAGCATCTTGTTGAGCGCATATTCCAGTAGAACACAAGTTCCACCGTTGATACCAGTGTTTGTGATCTCGTTATCACATGTGAAAGCCACAATTTGTTGACTCTGGATCCCAAATTCATCACAAGTTTCTTGTATGGCCAAACTTTGAGATTCAGCTGTTTTATTTGGCATCTCAGGCATTCCAATCACATTGTGTTTTTTCTCACAATACCATACAATGGCTAAACGATGTGATGTACCTTCATACTTTCCTGCAATTTTTCTTGTTGCTTGATGATCGAAGCAAATTGTACCGAACGATTCATTCTGTTGAATTTTATATGCGTAACTAGCTTCCTTGCCTTGCAACATTCTCTGATAACTCCTAAATAGATGGGAAGTTGATGTGTAAAAACGGTTATTGGCATCAGCTGTGTTGAAAGCAAGATCTAATATACTAGATAAAGATCGAAATGATGCTCCAGTTCTGAACATTTCCCATAAGGTCTCATCAGGAATTGGCTGTTTTTCAATAACTTCATAGTCGCTATCCTCATCGTCCGGGTCTGGAGTCAGTGGACGTGGATTATCTGAATAATGAAATCAAAAACATATCACGGATTTAAAAAAATTCAGTGACAGATACGGACAACAAGTAGCTCATTATAATGACGCAAAACATTGAAAAACAATCATTATTTCTTTTCCTTAATTTTACGTACCGTAATCCACCTGATTGTGACTTTCAATCTGGTCGGTGTAATTTGAACTTGTTTCATTTCCTTGAAAAATAAATACATTTTACTATAAGTTTTCAACTGAAACTGATTTGTATCTATAATATTATAAAATAACATGATGCGTGGATTTGAAAACACGTTCATAAAAATTATATACTTCCATACTTTGATTAGTTCCAGATGGTCCGGCTTGTTCCTGTGTTACACTGAATGTTTCAACTGTCTGATAAATTTCAAAAAAATCGTCGAGTTTTGAAAGAAAGTTTTGCTCGCATTCTATATTTGCCGCAGTTTTCATCTTAGATTTGAATTTCAAAATTTTTTTCAAACTGTTTACATGCTTATTAATTCTGTTTTTAATAGTTTTTTCGTTCAAAAGCGGAATATTTTCACTTTGGTACACTCTCATTAGCTCTTGTGCCACTAATTTTTCCTTCATAGAATCACTACCATGTTTTTTCCAGTATTGTGAATAAAAGCACAAAACATCGCGAAGTGTTGGTTGACGGTTTTCAGGAAATTTATCAATTGGATCCCCCAATATATATTCTAGTCCGGACATTGTAATTATATTACACAGAAAAAGTTATTGACGAACTCAAAATAAGCGATCAACTGAGCGATTTCACTCATATTAAAAATAAATGACAAAGAAGAAAATCAAAGTCGACTTTTTTAAAATGACAAATGATAGTGTTTTTGAACACAAAAATCAATCTATCATTGCAAATAAAATCTTCATTCCCTTAGATGACATATTTGAAAAATATTTTCAAAAAAAAAAGAAACTGAAAAAAATTGAATTTGAGCTATTTATGCTAACGCATTTTACACAATAGAATCATAACAGCGATACTTGAAGTGCAGAGCCAGTAGTGTTGTTTCTACTTCACACTGAAGTTGAAAAATTTAATTAAATTTGCTGGTATTATTGTTATGATTCATGTTAAATCATAGTAAACAAAACACCCCATACAATTATTTCGTAAACATAATTGATTTTAATAAATTAATATGGTAACCAATTCAGAAAGATATCGCCGTTTATTATAGTATTTTCATGTGAATGCTAATTACGTACTTTCTTGCCGCGTTGTCAGGAAGTATACGATATTGGATATTGGTAAGGTTATACAATTCTGTGCTACACAAATTCAAACATTACAGCCGTTCTAATGTACCAAACAACTTCGTATGTTGTGATATGTGCGAATATATGTGCCAATATACTCAATTGAACCATACATTTTTTTAGATTGTAAAAAATATATTAATAATCTCAAACGTTCTTTCATTAAAGTTACAAATGGCCTGCATCGGATGAAAGTTTAATGAACTTGAAACGGTTTCACAACGCAGCTGAAAAAAAATGGAAGGATTCATCTAAATAGAAGGATTCTATAATCAATGAAATTTATAAATAAAAATTAGTTTTGAAAAAAGTCACTTTGAAATACAGCATTTTTTGTCATGGTTTTTCTTATATTTTGACATCCCTTTCATCTCAGATCCATACCACGTAGTAATCGGAATGTAGTCATTCGGACAGAAGGGAGAAAGACAGTATAAGTGGACGAGAAATAGATATATAGAGAGAAAAACACACAAATCAATTCGAGTTAAGTTTGATAATACCTTGATTTCAAACCATTTGAACTTTATTGAAAACAAAAGGAAGAACAAAATAAGACACATTTTTTATCTGTCATTTCTCATCAATTCATTAATACATTTTCAATTGATTCGAGGGCCTTTCGTTTTTTTTCTGGAATGGCTTTGGTCGATCTTGATTTTGGAATAGCTATGCCTGATTGGAACGACGCCACAACTTTTTTTATATTTTCCAATCCCTTCTTCATTGCCACTTTTGACACGTGATACATCAATATGCATTTATACCCTTTGGAGAAATACGGCTTCAACAATTTAGTTAAATTCGAATCGAAAGTTATTACTTTTTGCTGGGCAATGGCAAATAAAAGCGTATTCAAACTCGTCAATGATGCGTTAATAAATTTCGATTCGTCAATGTTTGTATTTGCTGCGTTTTCCCAACCAGCCAAATCGATAAATGCAATTTTAGCGCTGCTGGCTTCAAACGAGAGCTCGAAAATCAAGTGCGAGCGTGAAGAAGTGGTGTTTTGATCGGTGCTTTTTTGAGAGCGAATCTTCAACACTTTTAATTGAAGCTGATTAAAATCAACCATTGATCCGATTGAAATTTTTGTTATTGCGTCCGCGATGTGCATCTGTTTTCCATTTCCGAGATCGTACGAATTTTTTTCCGTCATTTCAATGACACTCACCACCAATGGGGATTTTTTGTTTAAAATAAACCCGACCGATCGACTAAGGATGCCACCTGAACCATTAAATCCAAACATGGTACAAGTCTTACCACTTCCTGTAACAAACAAAAAAAAAAACAAATATGATTAAAAGTAGGAACTGCCAAACATTTTGTTTAAATGTTAACAAATATTTTACCTGTAGTGCCATGGTTGAATACACAGATGGTTTTTCCGGAAATGAATTCATTCAAATATGGTTGCAAATCCTTGAACTTTTCATCAGTTGCATCTCCACGATAAATGTGATCAAAATATAACTGTGTTGCACGATTTTGACAGTCTGTAGCAAAAATGTATTGTTGAGAAAAGCGAACCTTTTTAAAAATTGTGATTTCAATTACCAGTGAATTTTACTTGATTGTCTTCAAACACAATGCTCGGGTCGCTATTAATAGATTCGAAGTAGCAGAGATTAGCAACGAACGGTGCCTTTGCAATTTTCTTTTGACGGAAAGTGCTGATTTCTTTTTCAAGCGTTTGTATATGAGCAACTATGGAATATTTGAATTGAAAAAAAAAATGGTATACAATATTTTCAAAATTAATATGAATTGTTTGATGTTCACCTTTTAATGTGTATTTTTTTACAACATCATTGTACTTGTACTCCAAATCTTTTTTGTCAAGAGTAAGTTGTTGATTCTGAATTTGAGCTGAACTGAGTTGCTTTTTAAGATTTTCAATTTCTGCAGCTAAAATTAAATTGATTAAGAGACGAAAAAATTGAATTGTAATGATTTACCCTTTAGATTCAAGTCAGAATTCCAATCCTCATCATTGCCCAATTGACCGTTAACCAATTTCAAAGCATTCAATTCAAATATAAGTTTTTTATTTTCAGCCAGTGCGCTGTTGAGCTTTTCTTTAATCTCATGGATAGCTACAAATCAATTTAAGTTAATGTCTATAATATTTATTTAATTTCATGAATCTTACCGATGTCTTTCGTTTCTATTTCTTTTTCCCAATCTTCTCGCTCGTTCTTCAAAGTTTCCGATTTTTCAGTGGGCTCCAACACTTCCTGGTTGGCCGTTTGCAATGGATTCAATTTCTCATGAGCTACAGTACAAATATAGATTAAGAAAATATAAAAACAAATATCTTGTTAACTAATAGAGAAATAAATTTACCATTATCATGAGTGTCAGTTTGGTGACTGCCACGTTCTGCTGTGAGTGTAACATGCATGGTTGTGTAGTGGCGTGTAAAATTGTGGATGGAAAATGTTTGCTTGCCTGTAGTTTGGTTCGTGAACGACCCCAATGCACTCACTGTCTGACATTGAGGGCATGATACTTTGCATGTGGCACCAGAACTTGTTTCTTCGATCATAATATTGCCGTCAGTCATTTGCTCACAAATCTTTTAAAAAATGAAACAAGTAGTTCATTATCAAAAAGAAAAAAAAAAACTAAAAATAAACGGAAACATACCTTTTTCACTTGTTCAAGAACTCTTGTTTTCGTCGATTTAATTTCTTTTTCAGAACATTTCGGATTCTGAATTCGATTCATATGCGTCGTAACATCCATGATAATCGATTTAATTCCCGGTGTGAATGCATCGATTTGTTTCAATTCGGGAAATCGGTCAAATATTTCATTCGGTTTATTTGTTCGCATTTTCGTGTATTCGCCTTCAAGTTTTTCGATTCTTTTTGCTGTCTTTATCGAAGCAACAGACATTTTCGTCATGTACCCCAGAACCGTTAGAACTGATTTTACTTGATGCAAGTCTTCATCGCATTCTCCCATCTCTTCTGCAACATTATTCCAAAACTTCGGGAACATACTAAAAACATAATTTAATCAGTTTGAGAATAGAAAAGGTTTGAACAGAAAAAAGCAGAAATAACAGAATAGAAAAATCTGTTCAAATTGCTCATTTAGTTATATTCACAAACCAGTGAACTATGTCATTGCATAATAATTTAATCTTTGTATGTGTTTTGGAAAAACTTCCTATATAAAACAAACATTTGCCGCTGAACTTAACATTTTGCTTGTTCCCAAACATTAAAAAAAACAACCCCGATTATGCCTATTTTTATTCTTTGGTTTTCAAAATATGCATGCGTTGAATTCGATAAAATGGTTTCAAATTTCGCATATTATTATCCTCGGTTGTGTGATAGAGAAAGAACATTTTTCGAGTTGCTGATATAAAGATGCAATTCCATGAAATAAACGTTACATTTAAAATGGAAATAATTCACATTCGCTCAGTTTAGATGTCGATTAAAAAAAATAAAATACATAGAGAGAGAAAAAAACCGTAATGATTTCAATTGATTGAATTTTGCTAATGAATTTTTTGAATATTTTAAGTAACCATCACTATTCATGACAAATACAATTTTATTTCAACTCTCTCACAATGAATGCATTTGTTTGGACTAACGCATTCATTCTGCTGATCAATGTCAACATTTTTTGTTTCTCTTTTCGATTGCTGGTGTTTTTTCTTGGTTTTAGTCAAGAATTGAAACGGCTTTTACTCAAATACCATTATTTTTATTACTTTAATGTTAATCGTGTTGAGATATGATACACAAAATAAGCGAGGCAATCAAGAAAATGTATCGAGTAAAAAAGAGAGTATTTTCATCTTATTAGTGTTTTATCAAACTTTATATTTTTCTTCAGTCGGTTAATTTGTTTAACGGGCATATGAGGCATAGTTAGTTTACGTTCAACCATATATGTGTGCGACTCATACTATGTGTATGTGTGGCAATGAACTGGATGGTTCTTGTTTTTGTCGTACGCACAATTTTCTATGTACCTTGCACAATAACATTATTTGAATAAACTTGAATATGAGATTGACACGATTTTAATTCCATTGTTAATGTCATTCCGATGCAGTTCGATTCAATCGTTTTCGATATGATTTTAAAAAATAAAAACGGCAAATTGATCAAGATATATATATATATCTCACACATATGCATGCAAGCAAATGCACAACAGACCGTCAGCAACTTAACAAATGTATTTTGTTTCTGTTATGTGTATTGTTTTGTTTTTTCGTGTGAAATGTAAAAAAAATGAGATAAGAAAAACAGAACGCATACAAATCAACAGTATCGAAACAAAGCATACAGAACTTCATATCAAACAAATTTATCGAAGAAGATGAAAAATTGCAATAGTAGAATGGTACATACGGAAATGAAATTGTATCTATCAAAGCGAAACAACAACAGAAACAGAAACATTTAAGAATTCATAGCGAAAATTTGTGTTTTTTTCCTTGAATAATAAAACAAATATACTGGCGCGAAAATGAATGATTGTGAACGTTCTGCATTTGATATTTTTGTGTTTGAACTTACCCGGACATCCTCACAAAACAGTATTTTGACAGTTTATTAAGGATCACGTACAATGACTTTTATAAAATATATTTTTTTTACAATAATTTATGAATAGTACTACTGCTGCAGAGAGAAACTCCAAATGAATTAGAATACGGACGAACACTAACATGCAAATAAAAGAATTCTAAAACAAGTGTCGAACATACAAATCTAGCAAAGGTTATTACGTTTGAATAGAAGTG
>NW_022203944.1:0-1052 GCF_009176525.2 Contarinia nasturtii | reverse complement strand
GAGAATGATGAAATGATTATGGGCAAGTACAGAGTACTTTGCTGCACAGTGGGATTTTTTTTCTTCGTTTCTTTCGTTCATTCCATTCCTTCGGATAAAATAATTTTGGCTCAGGTTTAAAAAAAGAATGTGTATTGTTTCATCATTCAAACTGATCGGATGATAGCTCGCATTCTTGAACATTTGTGAAACACTTAACTAAAAAGATATTTCTATTTGTAAATAGTCGAAGAAGGACAATTTGTTTTTGTTATAGTCCAGAGAATTGTGATAGTTTGACTTTCAAATATTTTCATCAACGAGCCGAATTTTCAATTTGAAACATTCAAAATGATTTCAGAAATCTGGTAAGTTGAATATTTTTGATTGAAATTTGAATTTTTCGGTGAAATTCAAACCAATCTCATATATTTTACACACAATAAATACCAAAATCATTATTAATTTCAGGATGTTGTTGCTGGTAACATCAATTTTCGGTTTTATTCCATCATTGACATCGTATAGTGTTTACATTCATGACAAACCTTTTTCGTCGATAGACGCCATAAATATTTGTAAATGCAAGTATTTAACAAAAATTAATGTTACAAACAGTTCTACAAAATTATTGCCCAGTCGTTTTTTAGTGAACTGTCATAGTTTAGAAACTTTGATTCTATCGAAGAACGAAATTATGGAAATTACACACGACACATTCAATGATTTATCTAATTTGTTAACATTAGATTTGTCTAGAAATCACATCACCACTTTACCTAAAGACGTTTTCAAACCGTTAACTAATTTAATAATTTTAGTATTGAATCGAAATCGAATTGAAATGATTGATTCCAATCTATTTTTACACAATCAATATTTATTTCATTTAGACATAAGTGATAATAACCTGAAAACTATTGAACCAAAATCATTTCGTATGTTAGAATATTTGTATTTTTTGAATATGTACAATAATCCTAGTTTAAATAGCACTGATTTTTTGTATGATGACCGATATGTTCCAAGTTCTATAAATATGGCAAATTGTGCGTTTACACAACTTTTTATTC
>NW_022203943.1:0-2742 GCF_009176525.2 Contarinia nasturtii | reverse complement strand
GTAAATTGCACGTTGAACATCGCTAAAACTAAAATAAATTTGTAATTCAATTCTCTCTCACGCTTGATCGAGAAAATGGGAGCGAGGGAGAATTTAAATCCAATTTCGTTGTGATTTTATAAATTACGGTGATTTCGACAACAATTTCAACTGCACAATTAGTGCCCATTTCATGCAAATGTCACATTCTAAATCGTGAATGTGTGACAGCGAAAGAGAGAGAGAGAGAGAGAGAGAGAGAGAGAGAGAAGGGGATGGGGGAAAGAGTTGCGATAGACATTGAAAAATAGCTTCTTGTTTTAGCCCGGTAATTGATTTCAACAATTGTGTTCAATGGCACTCTTTCGAGCTGATTCATTGTTGTTTTATTGTTGAAACAAGTAAATCAAGTAAGTATTGTTTGTTTTAGTGAATCGAATGAATGGCCTTTGAAGTAGATTTAATTATGGTTTGATTCTTTTGAAAATTAGCAGCCGAAAAGAAAAATTAGCAAACAGTACAGAGAAATGTAGAAACAAAGACATGTGTAATGAATTCAACAAATGTTCAGTCAAAGCCTTTATTGTTTACCGGCCTGACTACCGAGTTTTGTATTCGCCACTCACTTGAAATAAGAACGCAAACGGATCAAAGCGAAAATAGCGCGCAGGCAAAAGATAAAAAGGAACCAGAACAGAAAGTAACCGCCGCTTCTATATATAAGATAAGAGATGGTAAAATGCAAACGACGTTTAAAAAATTCAATGAAAACACTACTTTAATGAAAAATGTTCGGCGAAAAGTGGCTCTTTTTTCTGCAATTGTATTCAGTCGGAAGATAAATGAACATATGTACACAAATGAAGAAATGACATTGCACCGGTCGGAAAGACTTAATTAAACCTGTACACGATACAGATATGATCTAATTAAGTTGATGAATATATTCATCTGTAGCGCGCTTCCTTTTATACTTTCTGCTTATCGGGCAGACGCTTTTATTGTTTCCTGATCTTCACCGCAGCAGTGTGAGAAACAAACTCCATTAAGATATGAAAGGTTATTATTTTTCTGTGAATCCATCTTCTCTGTTTCTTTCATTTAAACAAAAAACGACGTTACGCATTTAATACTAGTGAATTTGACAATTATGGCATTTTACAGAGAATAAAAACAATATATGATCGGTATTCAAATTGCCATTTATCAACGTTATATTAGATAATAAATTTACAACTCTGATGATAAATAGCAATCCTCACTCCGCAATCTTTAACGTGAAATGGAAACGTATAATATTTTACAACAAGAAACTGACCAAATGGACAATATCATTTTCGTTGAAAGAGCCGGAGCGGTTTGTAGATTTGCATTCCAAATTTCGTATAATTTGCAGTAGTATGCATTGAAATTGCTCATTCAGATACGCAGCCACCGGTTAATAAATCATATTTCCGGAGTTTCGGTTTTGCCTGCACCTGTGCCATGTCAAAGTCAAATTGCAAGGCATTTATGACGCCAAATTACGATGTCATATGCAAAGTTTATGAAGCGGTGTCGACAAGGGGCAAACTACTACAGTTTTGTAATTCTCATAATTCAATCTAGTACCTCGATAATTCCAAATAATTCTGTATAATTCCATACAATGCCGCATAATTCTCAATAGTTTTTGAAGTGTTTTAAATAGTTGCAACTAAACATGTTTATTTATATAATTTTTTTCGATGAATATTCATTTTTCAATGATAACATTTTCCATATTTTTTGTTCAAAGTTAGAATATTTAAATATTTTGTTTGAATTCATTTCATTAGTTATCATCGATTTCACAAAGCAAAACATTCAGCGCAAAAGAGAACTGACAATTGCATCTCAACTGAGTGACAACTCTAATACATGCGCACACTACTCCTCTTCGTCTCTGTGATGTAAACGCTTAACGTACATGTCCTGATTGTGCATGTATTGTTTCTTTCACACAATCGCTTCTCTGTTTTGCATTGAATGTTTTGCTCCGTAAAATCGATGACAACTAATAAAACGAAATCCAACAAATTATTTTAATACAAAACTACACACACTTTTTACTATTAACAAAACTGTGGAAAAATGTTATCATTAAAATATGAATATTCATCGAATTTTTTTTTATAAATAAACAACTATTTAAAACACTTCAAAAACTGTTGAGAATTATGCGGCATTGTATGGAATTATACGGAATTATTTAGAATTATCGGGGTACTAGATTGAATTGTAAGAATTACGAAACTGTAGTAGTATGCCCCTTGGGTGTCGATCTCTTAATTGGGCTCCTAAAAAGCATTTCAGTGGTAAATGCTACCGTCCGACTTAGACTAGAGTTAAACGGTTTCAGACTATAGAAACCATCGAAAATCGATTTCCGAGAGGGTGTTCCCTAGAAAATCAATTCGCAAATGTTTCAGTTGACGATTAAAAACGTGAACATTATTTGTGCATTGCGAACGAATCACGAGTGGGCGTTTCGCTATTTTCATTTTCAAATTTAAGACTCTGGGCAAAATGCATTTCGCTCTCTCTCTCTCTCTCTCTCTCTCTCTCTTTATTTATCTACTTCGCTCTGTTTCGCTGTCGTTGTTTTGGCTTGTGACCTCGTGTTTTTCATTTGATGAAATTATCATGCCTTTCACAAAAATTAATTTTCCAATTCAAAAAAATGCTAAAACTACCAACCGCACAACAAATCAAAATGAAATATAAATTAGTGGTTTTCCATAT
>NW_022203942.1:0-5147 GCF_009176525.2 Contarinia nasturtii | reverse complement strand
TTTTTTTTTTTTTTGGCTTTTTGCCTGGATGTGGAATCTTCCAAAGATACCAATGAAGATCTCTAATACAGTAGCTTTTTTATATGAAATCTGTCACACTAACGCCCTCACTCTATCTTTTGGCGAACTAAACAGAATAAAGTTTAATATAAAAGTAAAGTCTCCATCAGGATATTTTATACAGCCGGTGTCAAGATCAATAAAACCAGTGTTGAGATTTTATAAACAACCGTATACAATACAATTGTATATACGGAAGGGTTGTATATACATGTCTATAGGCAGTGTCCAAAAACAACAACAATGCTGTGCGTACCTATGGAATCATTGTTTCTCATTCTTCCATTCTCTTATTCGCAAAACAACGACTCCGTAGGTACACTGAAACGTGTGTTGTAAAGTAAGACATTGTATATTGTCATTGCCTACAGTTGTATATGCAATCGCTCTTATTTTGTGCAGTATAGACAACATCACTGAATAAAACTGTTAATAGAATCTGCCATTTTTACGCAATTTTGCGATGTGATTGCCAGATTAAGAATATAAATAAAATAAATGAACGGAATAAACGAACTTAACAGAACAGAATAATTCGCACGAGTGTATGACAAGTATGTAAGAGAACAATAACATTACGTTTTGTATCTATCTATCAAATGTCACACTCACACTTATGAGTTTACGTATGGAGATTTTAACAAAATCATTTCTACAAGATCTACACACTCTACACCCGAGGCTTTTTAAGTTAAATTAAAACGCATATAAATTTATGTTTTTTTTAAATAGAAATTATCTAATGCTAATTGTGCTAACTTCACTTTCAAAACAAAAAAATGAAACAATTTATTAAATTATTTTTCAACAATTTTTGGAATAACATATGCGCTCATTCTCAAACTTGTGAAATAATATCCCATTCTATATATAGATGGCACTGTCTATACGAAGTTCGGCAAACAAAGCATTACGCTTATTGAGCGCATTACACCTCTTTACCAATGGTGATGTGACCGATTAGCATGCACGCCAGGGGCTTTTATGTTAAAATGAATACTACGATTTCAGTAAATATTGAAACATAATGCTGAATATTCAATGAATATTGTATGTATATAAAGAATATACACAAATAAATGTGTATAATTGCATAAATTTGATGAATATTTCGTGAATATTTCGTGAATATTTCCTGTATATATGAAATATACATATTTTGTCATTCTCTTTAGTGCGGACTTTCTTCGTTCCTGTGTCGCTTACTGTGAATATTCACAACATACAGTAGAAAATACGAAATATTCACTAGAGATTTATGCCGTATATATGATGAATAAGACGTGTATATTGTGAATATTATGTGAATATTTCGTATATTCATATACATAAAAGCCCCTAGCATGCACGATTCGCCGACTGGGAAAGCGCCTACGTACTAAACCACACCCTTGCACACGCATGTATGTGTATGTGTATGTGTGTGTGTGTGTGTGCACTAATACTAAGAAACGTGGATGAAATCGGCTTTTTCATACTACTTCCATAACTTTTTTCAAGCACTTTTCATACAAATATTTACATTTCTCTTCTCATCTATAGGTTAAGACCTAAATTTCGCGAAATTTTGAGTGCATAGCCAAAACCGTCCAAGAAATGTGCACTATTTTTATTATTGATATATTCTATTACAAACGCATTCATTCTTCCACTATAAAACCCTTAAAAAGTATTCAATTCTCCAACCATTTTAATCACAACACATTCGTTTCATTTATTATTTACAATTATTTCCAAATTTTCGTAACATGTCGGTTGTCCTTTTCTCTCCTTTCTCTTTCAATTTTCCCATCGAATCGTCAACGTTAGAATTCTATATATTTATTATTGTTTGACCTTGGTAGCTAACTCCATAACTTTCCGGCGTAAAATTTTACCCGATGGAGTCATTGGAAGAGAATCGACAAAATAAACGCCTCCTCTCAGTTTGCAGTGGTCCGCAAAGTGATCTGAGTGTAATAAATATACATCTTTAAAAATATTTTTTTTTTTTTGGAAAAAATCTTTGAAAGGGGTCAAAAAAATACCTGCAATCAAATTATGAATATCTATTTCGGTCATATTCGTATCTTTGTTCCGTACAATGAAAGCGGCTGGTAAATCGGTACCTGCTACTTTGTCTGGTATTCCAATAACACACACAGCGTTTAAATCCGGCAATTCGATCAAGTAAGTTTCAATTTGTGAGGGTGAAATTTGAAAATCACAATACTTGATCATGTCTTTCTTACGATCAACGACAAATAAATGTCCGTTGCCATCGAAATGGCCAATGTCTCCGGTTAGGAAAAATCCATCTTTGTCTTGTGTTCCCTCTGTGGCACTACCATAGTAGCCAAGAAACTTGTAATTGGTTTTAAAACAAATTTCTCCATTTTCACCGACACCACACCGGTTGCCATGTTCATCGATGATTTTAATGCTAAATGAACTCAACAATTGACCAACTGAGCCGGTTGCACCGACATCAGTGGTCATTGGACCAGCCGCCTCTGACAATCCATATCCAGCCCAAATTTTTCCATTCGGCAATTTGGCATTGATTTCCCTTTGTACATTGTACGAACAATTTGCACCTCCGACTAAATGAATTTTAAGACTTGATAAATTGGTGCGAGAAAGAAGATCACTTTTTAATAACAAAGCTAAGTGATGCGATGAACTTAGACCAATGGTCACTTTATATTTCTCAATAATTCGAAGGTATAATTCGGGTTGGTATGATTCTTTTGTAATAATACGAGTGGCTCCGTGAATCGTTCCAGCAACCAGCATCATCCAACCAGTGATCCAGTATAATGAGGTGAATGCAAAGAGCACATCATTGAAAGCAAATGCTTCCAAGCGTGTTATCCATCCATCGAGCAATGCGGCATGTGATAAACAAACACCTGCGTTCCGAACAGGTTAGTTTGAATATTTTTTGAACTCTTTTCTAAATTTTGAATGTATTAAATGTATTTTTACCTTTTGGAAGCCCCGTCGTCCCACTGGAACAAACAATGGCGGCTATTTCATTTTCACCATCAACCTCCACTGGTCTGTAATTTGAATTTTTCGTCATTCAACTTTTGGACTATGATTACAATTTTACTTACACAAAATCGGCTTCATGATGCGTTTCTTCAAATAGATCCGCGACTTCTGCCGAATCACCGTTGGTTCCACCAAATGTAAATATCTGTGCATCATTCTTAAGCTCAACCAAGCACTCTTTGATTAGATCATATGCTTCCACGTCGCAAAATATTAGAGCCGGTTTAATTAGTTTTAACATATGCAAAAGTTCAATTTTTCCAAATGATGGATCGAGAGAGCTCACGGCACTGCCAATGGCCAGTGAAGCAAATACAATCGGCGCCAGATGACATGAATTTTTTGCCAAAATGCCTACCACTTGTTTTGAATTGAAGCCTCGTTTTTGAAGGTTTTGAGCGGCACGAATAGTTTTCATTCGAATTTCATCGTAAGACAATTGAATACCAGAGTCATCGCTTATCTGCAAGAATATTTTCGTCGGTGTCATTGAAATAGCAGATGAAAAGATCAATTTTGGGTGCACTTCATACCTGAGCAATTTTTGGTCCAAATGTCAAACAAGATTTCAATACCACCTGAGCCAGTGACACCTTTGGATTGTACAATGGAAGCGTATTGCGACCTTTCCATAATTTTGACTCTTTGTCGTATTGTGTTTTCAACATTTTTTTTGTTTTGAGTAGATGTTTTCCAACTTTTTCAAAAGCTGATTATAGTGAAGTGCGCTAAAAGCTGCGTTTTATATAGATATAAATGGTTCAAGTATCATTTGAGTCAAGAGAAATGAGATACGGATCGCATTTACGTTAATCACAGTGGTATGTTTTTAGGCACGTATTTTGTGGAATGCATGGTTTTATTATTTGGACTCACTTGAGATCGTATACGTGCGAAAGATCTTACATGGTTTTTGATGTGAGCGCAAAGTGAACGCGATTTTTGGTAAAAGAAGCCACGTTCTCAAGATTGGAGGTGGCCGCGTGTCCGAAACAATGGGAGGAAATGACAGCCAACCACCATGAGTCCCTGTATATTAATATAGGCGAGAAAAAAGTCTCACAATAATGCGCCATCTGTTGACGTGGTTATTAATGTATGTAATTACAAAGACGGAATTGTTGGATGGTGTCTTGTCTAAATTTTCATATCGCTTGTTTTCAACCACAATTCGCACACGTCACCAGATGGCGATTTTACAATCATTTACAATATGACATCTCTCAGTCATGATGGTTGATGACAGCAAATTTTAAAATTGGCGCGCCGTTTAGTTTCGATTTGAGTTGTTAGATTACATTGACGTCCCTTTTGAAATTGGTGGCGCCACCGTCGGCTCCATGAGACTTGAAGTCTTCATATCCTGTCATTGGTCCGAAAGAATGCTTTTAAAAAATTATTTGGTTAAAAAAAAAAAACATTTTTTCGGACGGACGATTAAAATTGTCCTCTCTTCGAACACTGGCATTTTTTGTCAGATTTAGGCGGTATGAGAAGTGACGTTAAAAGTATTTCAAACAGTTTCAACTTCGAGTTTCAACGTATTGTAATCAAGTTGATTTTGGATTTCCATACAAATTCATTAGAAAACCACCATTTCCAAGGAAAATAATGTTCCTGGTTGAATTTTTAAAAAGATTTTTTGTAAATTGAGCTCAGGAATTCGAAAAAAGAGTTTCAAAATTTTGAAATTCAAATTGATAGCTGATACTTTGGTTGAATTATGCGTGGTACAAAAAAAACGAACAAACCGAAAACAATTTCAAAGCTTGTTGATACATCAAGTAATAGCATGGTATCGTAATTATACAAAATACTTATCAATGAACTGTAGATAATGTTAAAATGCTTGTGAAGGTCATGTTTATCTTTTTTTCATTTTGTGTTTTTACAAAGATTGCAATAAAAATCCCCGTTGTATGTTCTAATCAAAATACGTGTGAATTTTTCATGTGTGTATTTGACGTAAGTGGCAGAGAATTGTTTTATTTTGGGGAATCACGCATATATTTTATTGCATAAGGATATTGGTATTATATGATTCGAAGCAC
>NW_022203941.1:0-5213 GCF_009176525.2 Contarinia nasturtii | reverse complement strand
GAATAGCGTCGAATAACGTCGATTTGACGCGCATAGCGTTGAGGTTTCATATGGGTACTGTTCTGCCTTGTTTTAGTAACAGAATTTTGTTTCGCTTTGATATGCGACGCAGTTTAACGATATAAATATTTCACACTCTCGAAGGCTCGGTATAGAACACACAAAAAGTGAAAAAAAAACTTCTTATTCTCAAATTTCATATACAATCAAATGGCTTGTACCAGCGATTTTTATTGCGCAGTTGTGTGTGAATAGAATGTCCGTTGTAAACATTCATACATACAAGGAGGAGCGAGATAGCATTGGACAACGATTTGGGTGACAAAGATGACACATTTTTATGTTCTGATCACATCACATGATATAGACCATTTTGTGGTGTTCGAGAATTGAGAAAAAAAAATCAGATTTTTTTTTTCACTTTTTATATTCTATACGGAGTATCCGAGAGTTTCATATAAACTCGCCTTGCAATAGCCAAATGACGCCTATTGATTCAATCACGATTGGTATTCGCTTACTATTCAATAGGCATCACATAGCAATCTTATATGAAACTCTCGGAGACTCGGTATAGAGCACTCAAACAGTGAAAAAAACCGCTGAAATGGCACTGTTGTACGTCCGCACATATTTTGCCTTTGTCATTTCAGCAGTCTTCCGTGTTTTTCAAACAAGCTTCTATATAGATGGTAAAAATGAGCGAAAAATGAAAAAAATAATTAAATTTTTTTTCTTCGATTATCAAATACTACTCAATTTTCCATATCAATTGGTGAAATCAGAATGAAAAAAATCGCATTCCATATCATTTAAATCACGATCTGGACTTTTTTCACTGTTTGAGTGCTCTATACCGAGTCTCCGGGAGTTTCATATAAACTTGCTATGTGATGCCTATTGAATAGTAAGCGAATACTAATCGTGATTGAATCAAAAGGCGTCATTTGGCTATTGCAAGGCGAGTTTATATGAAACTCTCGGAGACTCCGTATAGAATAAAAAGTGAAAAAAAAATCTTATTTTTTTTTTCTCAATTCTCGAACACCACAAAATGGTCTATATCATGTGATGTGATCAGAACATAAAAATGTGTCATCTTTGTCACTCAAATCGTTGTTCAATGCTATCTCGCTCCTCCTTGTATGTATGAATGTCTACAACGGACATTCTATTCACACACAACTGCGCAATAAAAATCGCTGGGACAAGCCATTTGATTGTATGTGGAATTTGAGATTAAGAAGTTTTTTTTTCACCTTTTGTGTGTTCTATACCGAGCCTTCGAGAGTGTGAAATATTTATATCGTTAAACTGCGTCGCATATCAAAGCGAAACAAAATTCTGTTACTAAACAAAGCAGAACAGTAGCTAGTTATCAGCACAAAATGAATGTTCTTTATTCCTTTGGTAACGAAATATTGTCTCGCTTTGATATGCAACCGTTTTGAGTCGCGTTTCGATATGCGAGTAAACAATAAGTTGTTTTTATTCTAGAGCGTTCATTTATTTTCAGCGAATCACTATTTATCGAATCAAATCACATTTAAATAATCGTTTCTCTAAATTGTAACACCTTTTATTAAAAAAAATTCTCATTAAATTGCACAATTTATCTTCAATATAAGAAATTTATAGGCGCTTACAAACGAATTTATTTGTTTCATAACAATTTTGTACAAACTAAAAGAGTTTTGTTGACATTTCTTAATTGTTGTTTTTTTTTTTAACTTTGACAGATTTTGCCAATTATTATTTTATAATTAAAACAACCACGTATTGCGTTGCTAAAATAACAAAAAAATACGCTTCAATGTTATCGGTTTCCCTTGTAATACATACATAAAGGGTGTTTTTTTTTCGTCTGATAGATCTTTAACTTAAAATAAATCATAAACCAGTTTTAATTTAAACATGAAATCGACTTTATTTGGTTGATATGATAATGGCAATTTTGATAACGGCCTCCACAGCTACGTTTTACACAGGCCAGTAATTTAACCAAAAGTGGGCTTCGTCGAAAAAGATGATTTTTCGGTATATTTCCGTATCATTTTGGAGCTTCTGCAGGGCCCAACCGACGAATGTGCGGCGCGTTGGATGGTTATTCCACTTCAGTTCTTGTACCAACTGGACTTTATAGGCCTTCAGACCTTTTCGTAAAATTCCGAAAAAAGACCCACTTGTTGTGCACGGCATCGAATTGATAAATTACGGTTCTTTTTTACCCAAAATTATCTTTAAAACAAAATTGCCATTATCATATCAACCAAATAAAGTCGATTTCATGATTAAATTAAAACTGGTTTATGATTTATTTTAAGTTAAAGATCTATCAGACGAAAAAACAACCTTTAGTACAACATAGTAGTTTGAGTACTTTCACAGGATTTGGCAGCGTTCGTTTATCACTATAGTGTTGAGTCTTTTCGTTGACAATAACAAAATATGATAAATAAACGTGCGATATGACTATGAATCTGAAATAAAAGCGAAAAAACTATTATAAATACACATATTATAAGGATTTCCCGCTTTCATAAATTCTTTATCTTGTCCTTCGACTATTTAATCAAATCTATATCAAGATAACAATAGCTTTATTATTAAAAATAAACATGTTATAACGATTTCAGTTTAAAAATGATAATTTTTTTTATTGATTAAAACTTTTTACAAACGGAACAAAAAAATGTGCATGGAGTGCAATAATGGTAATTATTTTTCGTCGGTGCTCATTTCGTCAGACGAATCTAATTGCATTTGCATTTCAATGTCGTGATCATGAGTTCCGTTCATGTGTGGCCTAATCAAAATTAAATTGTTATCATCGATATCACTTTCATCAACGGTATCGCTGTCATTTTCTGATTCACTTCCATCATCCATTCCTAGAACCACTTTTAACGTGTATTTATTGAAGTCACACACCTTGCTTAGTGCTTCATACCTAGGGATGATCAGAAGAAAAGAATTAAAAAAAATAGAAATTATCAATAAGTAATGGAATAGTAATTTTTGCTTCATACTTTCGGGTTAAACTGTCTTGAATCGATATTAAGGACTGTTGTTTAAAGACATTTTCTTTCCCTGCGTGGATGGTAAGTATTTTCGTGGCCCAAATCAGGTAGAATTCAACATGTTGACTGACATTGACTTGCTTAGTTACAAATTCTAGAATTTGTTCCACATAAATTTCAGGTAAAGCCGCAACCACCAATTCAACTACATCATAAAAATAAATTGATAGCCATATATTGTTATTTATACCAAGTGGTTGCATAAATTTAGTTTATTATTAAAAAGTCAATAAATTATATATTTAATGGTGGATTTAATTTTTTTGAACACATTAACAGCATGCAATGAGAAAGAGTGAATTTATCTGAGTCAGCACAGACATACATAGATGCGAACGAAACATTTTATTTGGTTAGTGTTAATTGTCTTAAAAATGTGTGAATATTCTACATTTCGTCTTGTATGACCATTTGTATTTTTGTCAGCGAACAGAAATCGTGTACAATAATATGAAGCCGAACAACGGTCAAATTTCAATATAAAAAAATACCGCACACAACGCATCGGATGCTATGATATTTTTCCAAGAATTTGTTTTTGTGTAATCACATTGTTCAGACAGTCGATTTCCTTTTAGTCATTTTATAAACGGTATCAAAGACATATTCGCTAGGGGATATCCATGCGAATTAGAATTAGCACATTAGCAAAAAAATAGGGAAATTTACATGAAGAAAATAGCAAAATTAGCAATAAATAGCAGAATTAGCACTGTACACGTATATACTTTAGTAAGCATTTATTCTTGAATATATTGAAATAATTAATTAAAATAAAATTCACAAAACAAACGAATTGAATAGTGTTGAACTAAAATATATCAAAATATGTAGTTAAATACGCTTTTTCTCATTTTTAAATAAAAATATATTCAATGGCACGTAACCAAGCACGTTTCCTACAATTTACGAATTGCAATCGGAAATGTAGATTTGATGACAGATTTCTTACTGAAAACGTATACGCTAGTGCCTGCTTCAAATATACACGTTGAAAGTGTCAACTTGAAACATTTACGTAAACACATTTCGGTTATTCGATCATGCAGTCAATCTGATGTATGCAATATTTTTGACGTACTAGAAAAATTAGCAAAAAATAGCAGTATTAGAACAAACTAGTAGAAATACTAGCAGAATTAGTGAAAAATAGAGAGGAATAGCATTTATTATTATAAATTATTCGATCTGCAATTCATGGTTATCCCCTAGGTTCAAATACAGTGTCCATTCTCCATTGACTCATAATTAGAATATTGATACCACCAATTACTTGGAACCCATGTAATAATGTAATCATTGTCAATGGATCTACTTGAATTGTTGACTCTTCTTTTAGTTTTAGCGCTTTTAAATACATACCTTCTTTCGTTTGATATAAATACAGTTTTTTTTGGAGCAAAGTCATTTTTTCAGTTAATATAAATTTTTGTGCCAGGAATTCAAAATTTAAGTCTTTAGACTTACCTTATCTGATTGGTCTTCTTCAAAAGACAATGTTTAAACCTGACATTTTTTTCAAGAAAAATGTACTATTTCTCCATGTTTCTTTTAACAAATTATATGTTTTTATTGAGTTTGAACAATTTTGACGAGAGATAACATATTTTGGCACATATTTTAATATTTATATAGCTATTTACGTGGTGTAAATTATCAACACTTAAAAAATTACATAGAATTAATATCGGTCTTTTATTAAGCGTTTACAACAGCATTTTCATATTATATTTTATAGAAATTGGTACATTTATTTATATACATAGGTAGAAAATGGATACAATCAAATAATCGAAAAGAGAATCAATTGAGTATTTTAGAAAATTGTTACTTGTCTCCATTTAAATTTATTCGACCTAAACTATTGGTTATTTTGTGATTTCTAAAAAATGAATTTACGTGGATGTTGTAGTTTTTTTGCTAATCATAAAGAATTTACGAACGTTATGCAGTTGCATGTTGATGTTCAACTGTAATTTATGTATTGAATTATTTCTTTTCATTTGGAGTCCTGCCTGCACTTTTTTGTGACATTTGACTTCCTGAAGGCGATCATTTCGTTGGCGATCGATCCATGTCTAAGTCGTTTTCATTCAATAACGATGAAAGACAGTGTGACCTGTTGAGATCAAG
>NW_022203940.1:0-1206 GCF_009176525.2 Contarinia nasturtii | reverse complement strand
GGTAAATTTAATTTGTTCGTGTCGTTTGTTTTGAAAATATGACAAAATGGTAGAATTCGTACGGTAATTTGGTAAAGTAATATTAAACTTACAAATTACCCTTTACATTTACTAAATTTTTTCTCTCTGTGTACTATTGTCGTATAAATAATTCAAAATATGTGGTGTGTGCAGAATAATGAAACCCATACTGACGAGTTAGATTGTCATGACACTGGTGGTGGTTGTTTGAAATTAAGTCGGGTACAATATTCTAGTGTCTATTATAATGTACATTGATGGTTTTACGCATTATTTTTGTACGTACTATTGTGATCAAAAAGTAGTAAGAGTTTGGCATTTTGAAGAAAACCGTTGAAGGAATTCCATCATCCCTTTTATGGCTAAATAGGTCCATCCCTCATGCACTTCTATGCCAAGTTTGAGCGCGATACAATAACTACTAGAATCCATTTGTTGACTTGTTCAATTATACCTCAAGTGACTTTTTCGATTTTATCGAATTGCAAAAAGCAATGGGGTGAAAACGAAAGACTACCACTACGCTGTGCAAACCAGATGTCACAACGGGAGGAAAGATTGGCCCGAGGCCCAATCGAATTTCCTGTGTTTTTGCCCGAGTCCGACCGAAGCCCGACCCGAAATTAATTTTTTTACCGAAACCTGTGATTCCCCAAACTCGGGCACTCGGTATTTATTGAATTTTCGGGTCTATAAGGTCCCCGTATTTTTTTAAGAAGATTCAACTGATACTAAAAGTGAAAAAAAATGGATCTGACATTTTTTTTTATGTTTTTCACGAGTTTTTCTAAATAATTTTCAAAAAACAATCGATTTCGGGCTAATCGAACTCGGACGACCCGGAGCATCTGGCCCGAATCCGCCCGACCCGAACTTTTATCGGGTCGGGCTCGTTTTTTCACACCGACCAAAATTTAAAAAACTGCACTCATTTTTTTTCGTGAAAAACTGATCGTTTGTTGGGGACTAAATTTGTGATGTTTTGGTGTATGTGTCATATTTCGAAATTTTTCGATTTTTGGAGCATTTCTAGATTATGGTACACGGGGTGTTTTTCAACAAAGATACGTCATTTTTGGCTCTTTGGCAAGATATTGAGCTCTCCAAGAGCATACAGCGAAGAAATTTTGAAAAAAATTCAGTGGAGATGGTTCAATCCATTTATGACCATACTATTAAGAAATG
>NW_022203939.1:0-3623 GCF_009176525.2 Contarinia nasturtii | reverse complement strand
CAAAGTGAAGAGCTAAAAAAAAAAAAAAAAATGTCTTTAACTTTTTTTTTAAAAAACACCTAACAAATTCGAAATATTTTCGCAAAAAATTTTTTCTCCTCCAAATTACGGGGGGGGGGGGGTAAACCACTTGAATTTATCAGGTCTTACCTATGTTAGCTTGAAGTCTTTTCAAGCTTTGTTCAGTACGTTGATCGCAATTGATGTTATCTTTAAATCGATTATAAAAGTTGAAATCAGCAATTGACTTTGATAGTAATTCGATTAAAAATCCCATTTCAACTCTAGCTCCGTCATTGATTCGATCAAGTCATTGTTTCATAACAAAATAAACCACTCAAAAATAATTCTTGTATTATAGCATTATAACAAGCGTAAATTTGCTTATAACAACCAGAATTCGTACAAAAATTAAAAACGCAAAAATAATTTTGTGATTTATTTAATTCACATTTCTGATTTGTTCCAAAATTTCCGCAACATTTTGAAAATAAAAGATACCAGTGGCGCCACCTACTGGATATTATATGCGTTGAAAAGGTACTTGCCCAATTGATATCATGTCCAAGTTTCATATGGATCGGATCACTGACAGCTAAGTTATTGGTCGGAAATCAACGGTCGGAAATTGAACACAGAGTTGTTGTATCGATTCGTTCTCATCAGAAAATGCACTAGTTGGAAAGAGGATAACTACACGAGATATATGAAACGAAGATGTCGATATACGAAGCATGTATGTATAGACAGTATGAGCAATCATAATAAAAGGGTTTTTGAAATATCTAATTCGTTAAAACTTTCAAAATTTATCACAAAAGTTGATTATTTTTTGTTTAAAATTCATTTTGTCACCGAGAGCAAAAGATACAAAAAAATAAGACGTAATATCTTGGCATGTTTACATCCGATCTTTACGAAACTTTTACACAATTTCAATGGGAACTCCACCTTTCTAACGCATATAATATCCAGTGGGTGGCGCCACTGGTATCTATTATTTTTAAAAAGTTCCGAAACTTTTGGAATGGAGGGTGTATATCAGGTTCAAAACTATTTTTACTAAATTTGTATAATTACACACAAATTTTTCTTGGTAATTTCATCCAAGTGAACGTATCATAGTGAATGAAGAGATACATGTGTAGGCATAGCCGCATGCGTTCAACGTACATATGACTTCACATGTAGATTACCTGTTCAAAAATACCAAAAAAGGAAACGTCACACAATGTGCCAATTTTTGGGAGAAATTCAGGCAATGAGTTACTGTTGACACAATGAAACGTCTTGAGTTGAATGTGTGCACAGACATGGAATTTTCAATTGTATGTGATAATTGTAGTGGCCCATTGACTAATTTACTACGATTTCGACGCATCCTTGAACTACCATCCGAAAATATGGATTCAAACGATTGGTTTTGTCATAAACCACACGTGACATTGTGCAATGATGGTAATGGTAGCAGAAGTCATCACCATCAACAACAATTCAATGCAACTTCCTTAATACAAAACGAAAATGATCTACTCTATGGCATTTTTTTTTGCACTTATTCATCGTACTCACATTGTTAATATTCACATTAATTCACAACATCGGATGCTGCACTGTAAGCGTTATCTCAGTCACATAGGCGAATGTGTCAGTGAGTCGGCCGTAAAATTTTGGAACTAAATACTGAATTCATTCAAAATATTGATGCCAAAATTTCAAACAGTTTATTTCACGATTCCAATTCATTATTTCAAAATTTTCTTAATATTGTTGATCGTTTGGACGTCAAACATTGAAATTATAATTCGAAGCGAATACCGTCAGAGGAACAACATTTTTATTTATCCAAACAATGACACGAAACTTGGAACCTTATCAAATGAACAAACAATCAAATTTGAATCGTGCAACAATGACGCATATTGATGGTATAAAATGTTTATTTTTGAACGGAGAAAACACCGATCCAACGCTCGTGAATTTTTAGCAGCTTGATGCAACCGTTGAACATCTACACATCCTTTCCAAATATGGAACAATTTCGCATAAACAATGGATTCTGTTTAAGTTATTTAAGTAAAGGAATTAGAATAAACGAATAAATGAAGCAAAAAAATAATGACATCATTCGTGTTTTTTCAAATATCTGCCGTTGATTGAATATACATATAAATCTTGTGGATCGTAGATATGTATTAAGTTTTTTTCTCTGCCATTGAATGAACCATTTTTTGCGATTTACGTTTTGCACTGAAATACATAATGCGTATCCAGTTTGAATGGAGTTAGACAAAGGTTCATTGAAAAATAGAGGGAGAAACAACGTTTTTATATTCTCTACATTTTTTTCCTAAACAAAATCAGTAACTTTTGTCAACCGAAATTGTATTCACGAGAATAAAGATGGATTTTTAAAAATGCTATATAAATTTAATACAAATTGACACATTTTTCAACAAAGGTCACGCTTTATTTCCGTCATAAGAAATAGATATCATGAAATATCTGATGTATCGTTTTTTTTTTTCATACATCAAAACAACTTTTTAAATTTTTGTAATTCGAAATTCGAATTTTATGCATAACTGATAACTTCCGCATACATTAACATAGTGTTTGACACAATGACAACAAAAAAATCTTTGATTATGTTTGTCTTGTTCTTCAAAACAAAAGATGCATGTATTCCAAATGTATAAACTGACTGGTTTTTTCCAATTGATTTTTTTTATTAAGTTCTAGAAGAAATCCAGAATATAAAAGGATCGACAATCGATTGTTCAATCAGTTACTGTTTCGATCACAATGAAGGTAAATTTTGAAGTTGGCCCACATTTTTGTGATTTCACGTTTATAAAAGCAAATTATTTGGTTTTAGGTGTTTATTTGTTTAGTTGTACTCTTTGTATTTGCTGATGCCACCTTGAACCTTGGATCTCTTCTTGGTGCAAAAGGCGGCGGCGGCGGCGGTGGTGGTGGTCTTTTGCAATCAAAGCTAGGTGGAAGTGGCGGCAACAACGAAGAAGTTATTAAAGTATAATGATTGTCTTACACACCAATTAGTTATATTATTTACCTTGGCTGCGAGTTCTCAATCGAATTTTCTATTGATATGCATAAAAGGTAATTCATTATGGTTCTGCTGGAGGTTCTTCTGGATATTCCTCAGGCGGAAGCTCAGGTAGTGGTGGCACTGTAAACATTTTTCTAATACCATCAAGCGGTGGTCATGGTGGAGGATGGGACTCAGGCAGCAGCCAAGGTTATAGCTCGGGCCATAATAATGGATGGTAGTTCATACTCAATAAATTAAAACTGAATGTATAATTTCTAGTGTTCGAAATAAAAGTAATTTTCAATTATCGTAAATTTTTACATAAATATTTTGGAAATTTATCATAAACATTTTATTCGGCTGCTGATCTTAGAGGCCATTGTAATTTATTCAATGAAAATATTATCCAAATGTTCAGTTTTTAATACCAGGCGATATAAGCCACAATGCACAACAAGCCTTAAAATACAGGTATTGTTCAAATAACCAGAAGGTTTGCTGAAACGTCTTTTAAAGTTTATTACGTTATATCAGTCCAATTATTTGAATCACTTAATAAACAGAAATA
>NW_022203938.1:0-3094 GCF_009176525.2 Contarinia nasturtii | reverse complement strand
GATTACAATTGTCAAATTGTTTTATTTACTTCCATTCAATAATTTCTTGACAGTATAATGTGAACACAGGCTGATGATAAGAGGTTAAGTTTTCACTTTGTACTTAAAATTTTATTTCAATTGGCGCATTAATAAAAACAAAACAATCTCATGATTTGATTTTAATTTCTGTAAAATATTTTTTTCTTCCATGAATGTTGTTTGTTTATAATTTTTGACTTTCATGATCAAAATTACAAATTTCGAACAGCATTTGAATTTCTATGAAATATGTCGATTAGCAGTTGTGTGTTTTTCAAATAAAAATGTAAAGAAAATTGGAGAACTAATCAAAATCAAAATTAATATAAATCTGGATTCAACGCTGCATTACCGTACTATTGAATTATGGGTACCATAATATCAACAATTCCAATCTATGGAAATCTACTATCTATTTTGGTGGTCATTTTCGTGTCAAATAGAAGGAAGATTACATGTGGATTTCCAAATTCCTCAGCATAATGTGAACCCGACCCAACACAAAGTCAGGTTTCAATTTTATGATAAATTTATCATAGAAAAAATAATAAACAATTTGTATGTAAAGAGACTTTAATGATTTGGATTTATTTTCCTCAACCGAATTCTTATTCAAATTTTTATCATTACATTGCATTTTATTTATTTCATGAACAGAATTACAGATTCGAACTTCAGAACGTATTAATATGACCATTGACAGTTGGTGTCACATCGAAGTCGAACATCATTTGTTTACATTCAGATCATGCAATTGATTTTAATATTTCGAGATTGTGATTTTGCAAAGAAAATGTTTATTTACGAAGTGAATTTTGTGTTTGTTTCAGTATTTATTTTAAAATAACAAAACAATCACAAACTAACAACGTAAGAGATCATAATTTCACCATAAATACAATCGAATTATGGAACTTATTGCATCGATATTTTTGTTTTTGTTTTTGTGAAGAAGCACATGTAGTGTAACAATATTATTATTTGAATTTCAAGACGAAACAAAATAAAATTTGATGCGTGTCATTAATCGAATAAAGAGTTCTTTTTAAAATATATTTTTTTGGAAGTGTGTTCGTCATTTGTTTGATGCTTTAATTTTTTTGGATTTTTGCTGTTAGTTCTGTTTCAAAAATGGGTTTCAAGGCGGCTGATCCAAACTCCAACCAAAGGTCAATAAAGCAAGGACTGCCATCACTTATCCACGAATGGTATCGGGATGTAATTGTTGCAATAATCTCGTATTTATCAGTGATGGCCTCGAAGATCACATGCCATGCATCGATGCTCTTCTTAATCTGTTTGTTGTTATTTCATTCAGGAAACGTACATTTTGTTGTTATTTCAATGCGTGATTATCGATCGGACATTCATCCAAATGTATGGAGACCACCCCGGAATGTCAACAATCAGCCTTCACCATTCTATGGACAGCTGTAGCCGTAGTAGTAGCAACCCTTATTCAACACCAACCTGCAATGGAAATTAGTTTTAAACAATTACTTGTTAGTTCGCTAGGCTCGCCGAAGTTCAAAAATAATTTATACTATTATATTATACATATTAATTGTTAGTTCGTGAGTTAAGCTATATTTTAATACTAGCAACTACTCGCGCGAAGGCAAAATTACAGTCAAAATAAGGGTTATTGCCCATGATAGCCGTGTTAGACCACGATGACTGCCCATTAGGGTGGATGACTTTTACGAAAAAATTTAAATATCAAAGCCTACTGGCCAGAGTAGTTGTATAAGCATGAGCTAATTCCAAAACATCCATTTTTTTATGGGATTATATGCAGAGCTGGGCACGAACAGTTGGTCGTTCGTTCGTTAGCGGAAATAATACTTTTTTGTGGTCGCACGTTCAGTTGTTTGGAGAAAAAATAAATAAATATATTTGCTCGAGATTTGGAAGTAATTTTAAAACGTTTGAATTTATTGAATTTTAAACGTTTTAAAATTTACTTCCAAATCTCGAGCAAATATATTGTTTATTTTTTTTCTCCGAACAACCGAACGTATGAAATTGTTCGGTGTCCGATCGCACAAACGAGCGAACGCAGCGAACATTTAAATATTTACGAACGACCGACCGATCACAAAAAAGGAAAAAAACGCACACGAACGACCGATTACAGTCGGAAATTGATGTTCGTGCCCAGCTCTGATTTTATGTTATATAGGGTGGAGAGAACTTTTTCAAAAAAAAAAAAAAATCAAAAAAATTAGCAATAACAATTTCGGTTTACTTTTCACATTTCTACACTGAAATTGATCTTATTTCGTCAATAAAGACCATTTTAGTGTTTATAAAGCTTTAAATGACCATATTATACAGATTTGCTAATACAGGTAAAGTCTTTAATATTCGTTAAAAGGCAGCAAAATTAAAGAATTTAAATGATTCAAAATCAAAGCCAATTGACGCTACTACTGGAAGGGGCCAAGGTTACCCCATTGGAGCAACATTGTTCATCATGTTTGTCATCGATTTGACGTTTGCTGTAAATGATCCATGCATTTTATCATTTGCTGATGATACAAAACTGTCGAAATGCATAAGTTCATATAGTGATTGTGACGCGTTGCAAGAAAATTTGAATCAAATAGCACTTGGTTAGAGTAGAGTTGAGATCTTTTTTTCTCCACTTTCACCAAAGAATGCGAAATCATTATTCTCAATGCCTATGTTCGTAAATTGTTCTTGCTGGAATTGTGGGCGAATGATTGTCTTCATTTGATCGTCGTAATCTCATCCTTCGTTTCTCGCTTCGCTGGAATGGATGGCTTGAAGCGATTCGCCATTTTCCTATTGAAAAAAAACACACATTAGATTTAGTTTAAAAACGAATACTATTGATTTGACGATATTTAGACATTTTCATTGATCCATATCAATAATTTTTACTTAATGATTTTTCATATTAATGATACCTGTTTTGGTATTCTAACGACATAAATCCGATCGAAATTATTGTTTATCGGAATAATTGTTTTGTGTGTGGAACAATGATCGAACTCATTGAATAACACAGTAAAACAATCGAACACATTGGATTATTGGATTATACGAG
>NW_022203937.1:0-3311 GCF_009176525.2 Contarinia nasturtii | reverse complement strand
AATCGAATGATAAAATTCACTGCTTTTGAGCTGAAAAATGTTAACTGATTTGTTATTCCGTTGAAAACCACAAACGATTTCAAAATGGTATGCTAGTACTTGGCTCCGATTTTCTCTTCTTTCTTGCCGTGGTCACCGATCAAACGCAACTGTGCAATTCTTTTATTCATCTCGGTATTTATAGTCAAATTAAACAATGATTCCATTTAAATTTGTTGCGAAATTCTCATATTGAATGATGATGAAGAAAAACGCAATTTTCAGGAAACAATAGACTGCTTGAATTTAAATCTAAATTTAACAAGCAATCAAATGTTTGCTAGCCACTGCACTCACAAATCACAACTCAATAACGATTGTTCACCGAAAATGTCCATATTTGAAAATAAAAACTATTCTATGAAGAATAATGCGATATTCTTTATTAATTGTATGTTGACAACACACCACATTCGTTTCTTCAATTCCGTTTCAAAACCACACTCTTTCACTGCAAATCAAATACTAAATAAAAAAATCTTTCACTGCTAGCTATATTCTAAAGCAAAAAAAACTATTCTACAACGCTACGTCTTGAATCCTGCCGATATGGCACACCAACCAAAAAAATCTGACACAGCATTTCGGAACAATACAAAAACTTCACAACTCATAAAATACTCACGATATTCATTGAAAAATTACATGCTTCGAAAAACCGATATTTTATGAAAATATGAAACAATTCTATTAAGAACAATAACAAAATGCATCGATTTATTTGTTTTTCTTATATTTCAAAAGTAAAAACAAATCGCTATGCTGGCTGTATTCACAGCGATGTATTTTAATTTGAAATCAGCAACATTGTCGACGCACGCTTTTTTTTTTATACCGGCAACGATCTTAAAACACACAAGCAAATTAAATCTCAAAAAATATTTGTCACATCGATTGAATGTGCGTTGTAAAGTGCCCAAAATCGCATGGCACACGTTCCAAATTATAGATTCAAAAATCCAATCCTTTTCATTGTTGCTGCTTACAAACAACATCGATACTCAAAAACGATTTACAAAACAAAACAAAACAGTGATGTTTATTTTATTTCCGAGAACCGATTTCGGTGTCGCCACACAATGCGCTCTGTTTATGATGTTTTACAGTACGAATCTGACGAGAATACAAACGCACACATCTACAATGAACATTTCATCTTATTGCCCGCTGTGTCAGATTCTGTTACACTGTTTGTTATTTAAAATAGCGCGAAATGATAGATAACAAACGAGAAAGATGCTAAGAAAGCATTTAATAGAAAATGAACTTTGATTAATTACCTGAAAGGAAATTTATTCGGTAGAAGCCAACAAAAAAAATTTTTAGATGACATTTTTTTGTCAAACATATTTATTTTTCAATGGTGTTTTGTATTTTCAGTGCTGATATCCAAAACTCAATTCAGTAGGACACCCTAGTATACACATTTGTCGTTTTCTGTTTTTATCATTAAATTTTATCTGCTCATCATTTTTTTATAATTCTTAATCTCTCTCTCTACCTCGAACACATTTCTTTCTCACACTCCTTTGCTCACTCTTGGCCTTATTTTAAAAAGTTCGGTGTCTAGAAACAACCGAATCGAATTTAGTGCGACGCAGTTTTCATTTCTCACACGAAACTAATAACAAGATGCACTAGGCAATTTTGAGACGGCAACCATTGATCTGATGAAGCGTTAAGTATTAAGTATTTAGCTCGTAAAGTTCAAGGAATTATGAATCGAATGATAGAAATTTTGGGGCCAAATGAGATGAAAAATAAGCAAAGAAAGAGAACCAAACACAATTCACGCAGAATATATACAAACGCTTCTCTTCTTCATCAACAACAAAAAAGAGACGAAAATATGTAAATATGCGAAGAATAATAATTAAAGCATCCCATAATGGCGCCACTCATTTACAAATTGAAATTTGTCTATTTTTTCTACCCAAAAAAAAACATATGTAAAGCACACAGAGAGTTTCTTTCGACTACATAAATTTTCATATTTAAGTACCTGTGATGCGTGATTTTTTCATCCCATTGCAACGTTCAGTACAAATATGATGCTCTGGTTTTTTTTTTGTTTCTTTAAGTACCATCACATAGGTGCCGTAAGAATTGAAAAAAAAAATGAAGTATGTAGTAAAAATCAAACGATTTGATTCCACTACGGCTTCCTAAATGCTTGAAAGCCGAATATACAGATGAAAAAAAAACAGAGATGTTATCTGATATAATGATGTTGTGTATTTGGTAAAAAATGAATGTTCCGTAAAGTTTTTGGCTCAAATTTTTTATGTCTTTTAAATCGCCATTTTATAAATGCTTATCGACAAATTGCCTTTTTGTTTTATCTCTTTCACTCTCTTGGTCTGCCTTAATTTTTTCTTCACTTGGCCTGCGCCTAATTTATTTCTATGATGAAGACACGCTCTTCTTAACAGATAGATTTAGAATCTTAGAATATGTTACCGGCAATATTTTCTGCTATTGTCACCCGCAAATGGTTAAGCACACATACGAAAAGCTGATGAATTTATGACATGTCTACTAATAAGCGTATTAGACGTCTTAATTTTATGGTGTTTGGATCGAGAGACGCCAACTTCTTCAAGATGAGTTTTTTTCATTTGTTTCTTTGGCAAAATTCATTCTATGTATTTTTTGTAAATGTACCGTTTTGTAAGTAAATCGAACTTATTTGATACAATGTATTTCGGTTGTGATGCGATAATTATCTTTGCTTGGAAGATTCAACACAATCTATCAAAATACATATATTGTCAATGAAATATTCTTTCATTTTTTTTATTCGCTCTTCGTGTGAGCATGAAATTAGCCGCCATCTGTTTATTTCTGGGGATTTATTTAAGGCACGTCCAATTAATGTGCGGAAACGAATGTCTCAAAAATAAAGTTAAATTTAGCGCAGAATCTCTTAATCCCTTTCATTCTCAACGAGTTTGCATACGAAAAAACATTACTTTCACATTTGTGTGTATCAGAGAGCCGAGTGCTAGGACGAAAATATTTTGGTCGAAATTTTTTGAATTCACATATTACCACAGTGCCACATAAAAATGTGTAATTCAATTCAGTTTATTGCTGCAATTTAATCCAAACGGTGCAAAAAATTTCAATTTTCTTTTCTTCGTCAATCTACAAAATGCAAATTATCGACTGTTTATGAATCGCCTGTAATAATTAAATCGACCGATATAGGAAATATAGTTCTATCAGACATTCGGTCTTTGTTGATAGTTTAATAATCTATAGCAGCATAA
>NW_022203936.1:0-1506 GCF_009176525.2 Contarinia nasturtii | reverse complement strand
TTTATTTTATTGAAAACTACTACAAAGGAATTGTAATCATCTATGCATGTGAAGAGACAATATCCATAAGACGTAAAAAATTCATTGTAGTCTTCATTTGGCCGCGTTTAGAAGTTTGTTTCAAACAATTACCATTAAGACTTGCCATCAAAACAATAAACGCCAACGAATATGTTTACACTTCGTAAACAACAAGTCTTTAATAATAACAACGCTTGACTGTTAATTGACTTCGTGTCAAGTGTCACATAAAACCATTAATATTATAGTAAATTGCACGGGTATTTTTTTCTTTCCATAATTATAGTCCGATTTAATTGATTGATGACATGTTTTGGTTGAATCGTGAATGTATATTTTCACAAGCAGCTCTTGAAAGTAGGCCAATTTCATCATAACACAGTTCTCCACCCAAAATGAAAGTTCGTGCCCACGAGAAGTTTATATTTCCCCGTGTAGTACGCCATGAACTAAGAACAACCTCATACTTAGTTTGGTCAAATTGATTCAGAAAAAAAAATGAGCCTAACCTCCGAAAATCACGTCGGACCCATTTTGGCCACATTTTCATGCATTTTCAACATAATTTAACTTCCCAAAAATCATCTAAAAATAGGCTATCTTATGGTAGTTTTCATCGCTGATTGCAAAAATGGCCTTAGATTTGCGATTCGAAGTCATTTAAGTTTCTAGTTAAATTACAAATTCAAAAATATGCTAGGGGGTAGACACGTGGAATCAAAACTCACAGAAATCACAAAAATCATTAAAATCACAGAAATCGCAGAATTCAATTTTTGTGATTTCTTTGATTTCTGTCAAATGTTGTGTATTTTGTACCGCACACACACTATGTGTGCGACTTCTACTATAGGCACACACTAACACAGTGAAATTAGCTTTGTATATAAGTGTATTTTATGTCCAATATTGAGGTTTGGAATCGAGAAATCACCGAAATCGCAAGAATCAAAGATTTCATAGAAATCAAATAATTCACACTGGATTCATAGGTGTCTACCCCCTAGAAAATATGGTATGTACAATAGGGTGGAACATTTTTTGAATTTCGAGGCATATCTTGATGGCCACTTGAGAAAACATGTCTTATAGTCCCCAGATTCAAGATATGAAGGAATTTTCAACTTGCGATTCCATATAAGACAGCGACTTGAAAGGAATGGAGGTACATTTTACTGGAAAATCATGAAAAATTGCAGTGACCCAATCACCATGAAAACTTGTGAATCTTATTTTCTGACCAAAATAAGTAATATCACCAAGTTTCATGAAATTTCAACCAAAAATAAAGGTGCCTCCCATACAAAACTTTTTTTTTTTTCTCACGGGCAAAGATTTTACTTCGATGCTTTCAGACTATTGTTGGTTTCTTATTCGGGAAACCGACAATTACGGCACGGTTTGGAATCGCAAAACTAAAGACAAATTCTTTGATCGAACCATTGATTAAGTTATTTAAGCATCAAAAATTACAACAAACAGAAA
>NW_022203935.1:0-10444 GCF_009176525.2 Contarinia nasturtii | reverse complement strand
TTTGATTAATTTTGTAATAAAATTGCGTGTTTTGTTCAAATCGAGATCAAATTATATTTAGTTTTTTCCTCAAACTGAAAAGCAAAAGAAAAATACACAACTTCTTCATTTGTTTAACAAGCGCTACTACGATGATTGAACGAAAACAAAATTGTTTGTTTAAATTTTTTACGTTCATTCATTATAGTAAAGGATGCATTATCAATATGTTCAAATGAAGAAGTTGTGTTTTTTATCAAGTAGGCATCATGTAACCGTGCGATGTAACGCATTTTTTTCACTTAACATACGTTTGTTTACTCCGTTTACGTGAATTGTTTTACGCCCATAGAAATTGAAAACATATTCCGGAATGTCTATTGCATGTCATTTATTTACAAAAAAAATAAAAATAAATAGAGAATGAGATAAGATGGGCTTGTGCTTGTTTATAAATCTATAAGATTCAATCAAATTGCATTCGGTCTGACTTTTGCATTCGCTTCAATAGAGATAATTGAAACATTTTATTTGATGCGATTTTTTTGTATGATCAGAGAGAGAGAGAAAGAAGAGGCATTTTTTTTGCAAAACAGAATATTCAATGTGTATGCTGTATGTGCGATGTGCGTACACCGTACAGTACAGGTACGCCGCATGTTGAGACATTCATCACTATTAAACAATACATTCATTTAGTCATGTTCATTGAGCCGGAGCGTATGTAAGTGTGCAAAAACACACGAGTACACAAATACATATAATATTCGCTAATTATTCTCTCCTCTCTTCTGTGTATGTGTACTCACTCAACTTACTATTGTTTACATTTTAAACAGCGTGCCTTGGTGGTTATTGATGATGATTCTTTCTATCGAAAAAAATGTTTTTCATTGCTCTCCAATTTTATGCATAAAAATTGAATTTATTGTTTTGCGATTGATTTATTTACACATATGAAAACGACAAAAGAGAAACTTAAACTGATGTAAGTGAGTGAAAAGTAGAGAGAATCGTGTGTTTAGTTGAATCATTTTTTCCACTTCACATGAAAATAAAATCAAATTCGGTTTTACTTGTACACTTACATCAATCGAGAGAATTGAAACAGTTTATTTCATAAGATTTTTTCAAATATGCAATAACCTCATGTGCTATTCAGTATCATCGATTTGCTTTTATGGTTCAGAAAATTACAAATTATGTGTTTATTGTTATTGCGTTTGCGTTCATAAAAACATGCACCGCAAAAGGAGAAAAATGAAAGAGAATTTGACAAGAATTTAATGTTTGTTTTGAAATTAAAAGTAATATTCGCTAGATTTAATAGAGTTTTTGCAATACACTTTTATTTGTCATTTCTTCAATTTAACTTGGACAGCACTTTAAAAATCTCTTAAATCCGCTTTAAATACTTCCTTGTTGGTCCTTCGTGGATGTCATCATGATCAAAAAGGTACGGTCTTTTGTTGTATTTTTCGCAAACGTGCTTGAAGTACATCTGCAGAAAGCCTTCGGTTTTCATCATATTGTACGTCTTTGTGTTGTCTGCTTGATAAATTGCCGTAAATATAAGGTGGATGATAGCTCGGTATTGAGAGAAAGCTGGTTTCGGTGATATGTTCGGGTTTTTTGAAATGCCTGTATAAGAAATTTTTTGCAGTACTTGTATGTGGAAACAGTAATTCATAATAAAATTCCCAGCCTTTTTATTGTCGGATTCGGAGCCAAGAAGCTTCGAAATTGATTTTTCCTAAAAAAATACGTTTGTTTTATTAGATAGAGTGCTGTAGTAAATATATGAATTATAGTCAATATGTGAAGAAAAAAATGAGTATAAAATAAATGTATCGAATTGGAATGCAATTTTGACACAGAAAGAATAAAATATGAATATGAAAATACCAAATCTTTTTTCATGTAATGCGTACGTCATACTCTCTTTTCATATATACGTAATGCACGCAAATTTACACAAATGAAGAAATAATTCACTCATAAAAACACTTTTTTCAGAGTCGTAGTGTGAAATTAAAAAACGTACCATTTTTTTACGGAATGACTTTTCTTTGGAAAGTCTAAACTCAAAATTGCGCAACTGTATGATCGACGTTAACGGGAAAATGTCCGCCTCATCTTCACTAGAATCACTTTCCGCCGAGTTGTTGGTTATTTCTAATTTGGATAAGCGTTCTTGCAATTCACACAGGGTTTTGTGGATATCCACTTCCACATATTCAACGTTTGATTCGTTTGAAGTCATTTTAACTACTATTATTTTGTAGTTTTTAAATCGAATGAAAATATTTTTGACAGTAAAATGAATGATTACTATTTTTATATGTACTGCAAAAATTTTCTTATACAGGCATTTCAAAAAACCCGAACATATCACCGAAACCAGCTTTCTCTCAATACCGAGCTATCATCCACCTTATATTTACGGCAATTTATCAAGCAGACAACACAAAGACGTATAATATGATGAAAACCGAAAGTTTTCTGCAAATTTACTTCAAGCTCGTATACGAGAAATAAAGACCAACAAAGCGTGGCTGTCCGCTTGTCTGGAGTGTGGTAGACAACACATTTCTTTCAAAAATGCAAACTTTAAATACACTCCTCAAGTCTCATAAAAACTCCCACCAAAACACAATATTAAGATTAAAATTTATTTTTATTTTTTGAATCATAAAAGCACATCGATGATATTGAATAACATTTAAGGTTATTGCATATTTGAAAAAGGTTTAAAAGACCAAAATTTCAAGTTTTTCAAGGTGATTTGATATTGCGCTATTGATCAAGTTCAATCACCAACAAAAACTTCATTCTTTTTCTGTGTGCTTTGGTGTATTTCTTCTTCTTTTTTGAATTGGATTGTTTCAAAGCAATTGTTACGGAACAAAAATAATCAAAGCATGGAACTTGGAAGTGTATGGTAAATAAAAGAAACAACTTGTTTAAGAATTTCAGAATGTTTGTAGTTATCAGTCAGAGAAGGAACGCTGTTCGGTGCAGTTATTATTTTTATTAGAATGAGTGTTGTTTATTAATCCGTTTAAGATGCACATGAGATAAATGGCAAAAATATATTTAACTTTCCGAGAGGTCATTCAGGAGATTTGTTCAAACCGGTTCAAACACCAAAATCAATTCGAATTTAAAATGAGTGAACCCGTAAAAAAATTGAAAAACAGTCACAGATGCCAATGTTGAAGGCATCGAATGTATTGAAAGAGAATAATGCAAACAAAACGGTCGTTTTCACGGTTTAACAACAATCTATTTTATCATTGGCATGGGGGCCGATTCGGTGGTGAAATACACAAAAAATCAGAGGCATGCTAATACAGTCAACAGTATTTATCGGAAATATAGGGCTACGCATTGAAAAATGCTTCAATTTGATGACAAAATAATAAAATCTTTATGTATGCTTGAAAGGCAAACATTCCATAGAAGAAAAATTTAACATTCCATTTTTTTGCGATTTCCGATTCATATAATGAAAAATTTAAGCAATTTTTTTTATAAATATCATAAAACAGTTGTTAAGTTCAATCATCCTCTGTTCGTTTTTTCATCAACTTCCCACAGAAGAAAATTACCTTTATTGATTGAGATTTTGAATGTACTGAATCCATTAACACATAATGTGTTAGAATTTATGCATACGGCGTATGGACGCAATGCGCATTCATCATTCACATTCAATGCTAGACACGTTAAATGTATCATTCTCAAGTAGCTAGTATAGTATGTGCGACGCACATTGTGCGTCTGTAACCGCACACAACTACATACAAATACACTTTACGATTTCTTTTCTCCTATTTTACTCTCTTCTTTCGCTTGTCCTGCAGTGTGTCACATATTCGCAAGCAAGTAGTATTGTTTTACAATTCAACACTTGAAATAATTGAATACTATTGTCCGTATGTTTAATTGTTTATGAATGTGATTTTGTTCGTTTTTTTTTTTTTCATTGTGTGAATAGAGCTCAAATAACTTTTTTTACTGTTTTGATTTAATAGTAAGAAAACCATGCAAATTCAAAGTGAAGAACTAATATGCAATATGTAAGTTATAATTCCTTATTCGATTTTCTTGGTTAACTTTTTTTCAAACAACGATTTGTTGCTTTCAATTAGATATAGAAGTGTTAATACAAGTGTGAAAATATATAAACAAGAGTTGAGCGCATAAATAATAATGATTTATGGAACATTTCGGAAAATTTTAATTAAATAAATAAGAATAAATTTGTAATGCCTACTTGTCAAAATACAATAATACATAGTATAGTTTTTGCAATTTGACAATGTTTACTATGATGCATTGGTGAATGAAACGTAAAAAAACATATGTTCACGTGTATATTGTTTATGCTGTGAACTGTACATGTATGTGTATTTGTGTACTGTGTAGTGCAGCACGACATATAGAAATCTTCTGCCGCCGCGTCAATGTGTTGTGTCACTCACATACATAACGGTACTTGTTAACCGCTTAGCTGGCACATATGTGTATGTGTTTCACCGTTCGTATCGCACAGTTAGCAAGTGCCGTAAGTCTGTTGATAATGAGGCAAATGTATTGATGCGACGGTAAGAGATTTCTATCTAATAATGCAAATTAACAGGCGGGCTGAAAAGTTCGTATCGTTTCTAAGAAAGGGCGCTACCATAACAAAATCCATTATGTTTCTGGAAAGTACCATCCTTTCAAGGCATACTTACGAAATTTGAGCCATATCCGTCCACTGAGTCAGAAATTATAGCACTTGAAATGAACCAATCTCCAGCATTTCTCTTTGTGTGCGAAAAATCAATTTCAACCATGCTAATTAGGTCAATTTTTGTTTGATAAATCCATCAGCGAATCCAAAACTGAACACTTGAAGGTATTCTTTGGTCCCTCCACTACCATCTGAGGCTATATAGAGAGTCACTATTGACATGTATGTGGTCACAAACGCCAGAGGTGACGAACGCCTCAATTTGCCTTAAAAATACGGGTCTTCGAAGAGATGCTTGAAAAAATCTAAGAAATTGCCCCGAAGGATGGCTATTTTTTAGTGAATACTGAAGAATGGATCGCAAACATCTTGTAGAATACTTATTTCAATACATTACTCCAAAATTTGTGTAAAAAAAATTCATTCAAACAAAGAGTGCCGCATTTTCTCAAAATGACAACAAATGGAATCGAGTGGCAACTTTGAAGTGATCTAAAGTGGGTTTTAAGCATTATTCAAGTAAATATTTTTACTGAATGGTAACTATTAATGTCTTACAAAACCCATGGAATACATTTTGAGGAAATTTAAATTCCAACTGGTCACCAAAAATCAACGTAACGACGATAAGTCACAAAATCTGAGTTTTTGACATTATCTCGTATTCCTTGCCACTATTTAGTACTGCGTTGTTCAAAATAGCGTTTTATCATCTTGGATGAGATGCGACAATGCCAAAAGAATAATACATGTCAATTTTGACATTTTTGGACAAAGATAATCCGGTGTTTTTTGTGAAAATGTAAGCTTTCAGAATTTCAGTGAAAAGCCATCTCGGGAAGTCATGCAGATGATGTCAGCATTTGATGAGTTTTGATACGAATCGATTCGTTATTTCGAATTTAGCTTGGGGGGACTTATATCTGCGTCCTGGGTTGAAAAATAGTTTAAAAATAATGACTCCTCTTTCGAATAAAGCCATAAAATTGAGAATTTAGGTGTATTTTGAGGTTATGTTCTTTCAAGTGCTATAATTTCTGACTCAGTGGACGGATATGGCTCAAATTTCGTATGTATGCCTTGAAAGGATGGTACTTTCCAGAAACATAATGGATTTTGTTATGGTAGCGCCCTTTCTTAGAAACGATACGAACTTTTCAGCCCGCCTGTTACTCACATTTTTGCATATGTGTTTAGAGGGTTTTTTTTATTCTTTTGCGTCACATGGAATGGAATTATATCGCATATTGCATTGTAGGTTTGAATGTATGATGAATATTCATTTACACTTCTTTTCATCAATTGACCGGGTAAAAAAACAATAACAATTTGCACAAACTGAAATCTACAATATGCGATATAAATCCATCCGTGTGATGCAAAAGAATAAAAAAAACCCTCCAAACACATACGCAACAATGTGAGTAATTTGCATATTAGATAGAAATTTCTTACCGTTGCATCAATACATTTTACCGTGCGATACGAACTCGTGATTTTATTGATTTTAAATTTTATATTTACTCCAATCATAAATGTAAGGAAAGCAATTCGATTTCACATTTAATAAAAAATCTCTCGTTCGATGAACAGTTGAACACTATTATGGGAATATGCGGACGAAAAATGTTTCGATTAAAATTAACAATTGAATAATTCTTGATAGTTTTATAATTTTAATTAATTTTAATAGTGCTAATAAACACAACAAAATTATTCAAATCGCTAGAGCACCAAAAATAAAAAATTTCAACTGTAGATTTTTGATTTTGGTTCTGATTTTTCATATATGAGAAATATCTACGGTTGAATTTTTTTATTTTCGGTACTCCAGCGATTTAAATAATTTTGTTGTGTTTATTGGCACAATTAAAATTAATTAAAACCATAAAACTATCAAGAATTATTCAATTTTAAATTTTAATCGATAAAACATATCTTGCTGAGAATGCGTCATCCGTCTCATGCGAATGTACGTAGTTATGCGGATGAAATTTATTAGTTTAAAGATTCTAGTGAATTTTAATAGTGCCAAATAAATACAACAAAATTATTTAAATCGCTAGAATAACGAAAATAAAAAATTTTAACCGTAGATATTCTCATATATGAGAAATCAGAATCAAAATCAAAAATCTACAATTGAAATTTTTTATTTTCAGTAATCTAGCGATTTGAATAATTTTGTTATGTTTTTTGGCACTATTAAAATTCACTAGACTCTTAAAACTATCAGGGATTATTCAATTTTAAATTTTTATCGAAATAAATTTCATCCGCATATAACTACGTACATTCGCATGAGACGGACGACGCATTATCTACAGTTGAAATTTTTTATTTTTGGTACTCTTGCGATTTGAATAATTTTGTTGTGTTTATTAGCACTATTAAAATTAATTAAAATCATAAAACTATCAAGAATTATTCAATTGTTAATTTTAATCGAAACATTTTTCGTCCGCATATTCCCATAATAGTGTTCAACTGTTCGTCGAACGAGAGATTTTTTATTAAATGTGAAATCGAATTGCTTTTCTTACACACAACAAATTATGTTTTCTTGCGCAACAAATGTATTGATGCGACGATAAGAAATTTCTATCTAATATGCAAATTACTCACATTGTTGCGTATGTGCTTAGAGGTTTTTATTATTCTTTTGCTTCACAGGGAATGGAATTATATCGCATATTATATTGTAGATTTCTGAATTCAACATAACATATGAACAGAAAGTTATGGCACAAAATTCAAGCGTACGCAATTTGAACACTAAAGAAGCATTTTGAAAATATCTCTCAGTGGTAGTTAGCCTTATTCATAGGCAACCCGAAAACATATTTACAGTACAGTGAACGGACCATTGTCTTCGATTTTTCTCTGTATACGTCAAACCCTCGAAATCATGTTCTGGACAACTGATTTGTCGATTTCTTTCAACATTATCTCAATCCATCCAACCAATTATATATCTAATAATATTATACCTTAGCCCATACATACACCCAAAAACGGATGAGAAATAATTAATTTGGTGTCTTTTTGTGAAGTTAAAAAGATGGTCCTTTTTTGATGGAAATGCCATTTTTTAGGAAGTGAGCCATTATTATGGTTTTTTCGGCTTGCAAAGCATGATTCTGTCTTTAATAAGATAGTTCTCAATCAATTCTATCGATTTTAACAATATTTGGTTGATAATAGAGCAAGTATTGGAGGTTTAACCTTACGTTTCAGCACTGAATTTGCGAATAATGGCTCTGAAACACCTTCCAAAGAGGATCCTACAATACAAAAACCCCTTTATCAAAGTTCGGTTTGTCGACGTCTCTAACCTTATATCTATTTTTTTAGTTCAAATTTGGATGTACCGTAACCGTAAGAATCACCAAAAATGATTTTTTGCTTGACCAACCTGATTCTTGGCACTTGGTGGCAGTTTGAAAGATTTGAGCACTCAGATTGGGAATAAGACCGCACTTTTTGCTTTTTACAGAATCATCTTCATACTAAATTCATGAAATACGATACATGGTTCGAAGAGAGATTGGCTTATCAGTAGAGTAGGAGTCCCGTTAAGTCTCCTTTGTGCATTGGTTGACGTTTTTGTTTTTTTTTATGTTGCGCAATAAAACGCCCGAATTTTGTGCCAAAACTTTCTGTTCATATGTAATGAGAAATACTGATATCATAGCATTACAATGGCTCATTGGGTAGATAAACATCAATTTATTTTTCATTTTTAGGGATTTTCCACAATTTTGGAACAATTTACAAATGAATCTTGATGAAAATCCAGAAGATTTACTTGAAGTGAAGTCCATTTTGACAATTTTGGGTTTTAAGACAAAAATATCTGTCGCTGGAATTACTAGCAAAAACATTGAAAAATTGGAAAATGATTTCACAAAGATACGGTCTAATAAAGAGGTATTTTTGCGCTATCCAGCGCTGAAAACTGTTGAATATTTCACGCCTGGAGTCAAGGCAATGATTCTAGAAGTGGCTTCGCGATTAAAGCCAGTACCTTCGGTATTGGAATTGGAGAAAATGGTCAAATCAAAAATTCTACGTCAAGCGAAAAAGAATTGTACACGTTTGAATGAAAACAATATAATTGTCGACGTCACATCTACGTCGATAGTCTGCAAAATATTGTGTCCATATTGCAGTCATGTTCAAACACTAGCAAGAACAACAGGAAAAAACAACTTTTCCGTTTATAATTTTAATCGTCATGTCACAAACCACAACAAAACTGATTTGATTTCCCAACTGGAAGCTTCCGTCGCTACTGAATCTGATTCTGGAATTGCCGACAGCTCAAATGCTGAAATTATTTCTGATTATTCTACGCAAAATGTTCAGCAAACGGTCAACAGCCAAAACGAAGCACTTATCAATGAAATTCAGACATTGAAGGCACTTTTGGACGAAAAAGGTAAGTGCGGGTTATTTTCTATTAATTGTTTATTGTCGGTTAATATCAATATATATTGTCAAATTTTAGAGGAAGAATTTGTTACTCTTCGAAATGCAAATGATAAATTTCAGGCGCTTGATATGAAATTTGCTGAAATAAACACTCAAAATCAAAAACTCATCAATGAGCTCAAAGTTCAATTAAATGAAAAAGGTAACCATCATTATTGTCGCTGCGTGAATATTTATACAAGAAATATTGACTAATTTTAGATGATAAAATTGCTGTACTCGAAAAAGATCTTTCTATTATTCGCACTGAAATTCTTACACATAATTTGGATGGCATTAAAATCGACGAGGCTCAGAATGGAAAAATGCGTAAATTGGAAAATGATTTGTTGGAAAAAGGTAAGGAAATTTTATTTGAAATTGGAATTTTACTTAATTTTTTTCGCATTACTTATATATATATATTTAGATAAACTTGTTTCTAAACTTGAAAAAGAGCTCAACTTGTTCCGTTCAAAAAAACTATCGAATGCTTCGATATCGGCATATCTATGTTGTTTTGAGACGATTGATTCATCCAAAGGCATCATATTTGATGAAAATTCTGTTCAATTTAACGGTTAGTCACTGACTGAGACATGCATAAAAAAAACAGTTTTCATTTTGAATTAACTATTTTATATCAATAATTAAACAGATTGCACAAACCGTTCAAGCTGGTTGTATTTCGAAAAAATATACCACGGGGATCAAAGTGAACAAAAATTCCATGATTTGAAACCATTTTTAAATTATTTCATTGCCGGACAAAAAGTTTGTATTTTCAATCATGGCACAACAGGTAAATGTCCCATAAAGAAATAAATAACAATAATAATTAATTACTATTTGAACTTGGCAGGAAGTGGCAAATCGTTTACAATGTTTGGCGCCAGAAACGAAAATGGATTGCTCAGTCGATCAATTGGCTTTATTTTAACTTCAAAAAGAATTCATGTTTCATTTGTTGAAATAATTGGTAGCCATTTGTACGATATAACCAATGGAACAAAAGTCAGAATCAATCGGATTGAACAACAAGAAAAAAAAGTGATTGTTTCAAGAAGTGAATTTAATTCGTTATTGTCAAAAATGTTGAAACTACGGGTGCAAAAACCAACGAACCAGAATTCAACGTCATCAAGATCTCACCTGCTAGTAAATGTGTGGTTGGAAGATGATAATGGATTGTCAAAGCTTGCATTCGTTGATTTAGCCGGATGGGAAAGTCCAGATGGCAAAGGTAACATC